>NC_056741.1:239375724-239551785 GCF_019279795.1 Protopterus annectens | reverse complement strand
CCCATTCCCCAAAAATTCCCAAAAAAAATTTAATTTTTATTTTTTTAAATCACCACATGATATACCATTCCATAATGGGAACTTTAGATTTAATATTAATTATTATTACTATCACCAACCTCATCCTCACCACATGATATACCAATCCAAAATGGGAACTTTAGATTTAATATTAATTATTAATGCTATCATCAACCTCATCCTCATCACCATGATATACCATTCCATAATGGCAACTTTAGATTTAATATTAATTATTATTACTATCATCAACCTCATCCTCATCACCACATGATATACCATTCCAAAATGGGAACTTTAGATTTAATATTAATTATTATTACTATCACCAACCTCATCCTCATCACCACTTGATATACCATTCCAAAATGGGAACTTCAGATTTAATATTAATTATTATTACTATCATCAACCTCATCCTCATCACCACATGATATACCATTCCAAAATGGGAACTTTAGATTTAATATTAATTATTATTACTATCATCAACCTCATCCTCATCACCACATGATATACCATTCCAAAATGGGAACTTTAGATTTAATATTAATTATTATTACTATCATCAACCTCATCCTCATTACCACTTGATATACCATTCTAAAATGGGAAGTTTAGATTTAATATTAATTATTATTACTATCACCAACCTCATCCTCATCACCACATGATATACCATTCCAGAATGGGAACTGCATATTTAATATTAATTATTATTACTATCACCAACCTCATCCTTATCACCACATGATATACCATTCCAAAATGGGAACTTCAGATTTACTATTAATTATTATTACTATCATCAACCTCATCCTCAACACAATGTGATATACCATTCCAAAATGGAAACTTTAGATTTAATATAAATTATTATTACGATCTCCAACATCATCCTCATCACCACATGATATACCATTCCAAAATGTTAACTTCATATTTAATATTAATTATTATTACTATCACCAACCTCATCCTCATCACCACATGATATACCATTCCAAAATGGGAACTTCATATTTAATATTAATTATTATTACTATCATCAACCTCATCCTCATCACCACATGATATACCATTCCAAAATGGGAACTTTAGATTTAATATAAATTATTAATACTATCATCAACCTCATTCTCATCACCACATGATATAACATTCCAAAATGGGAACTTCAGATTTACTATTAATTATTATTACTATCATCAACCTCATCCTCAACACCATGTGATATACCATTCCAAAATGGAAACTTTAGATTTAATATAAATTATTATTACGATCTCCAACCTCATCCTCATCACCACATGATACACCATTCCAAAACGGGAGCCTCAGATTTAATATTAATTATTATTACTATCACCAACCTCATCCTCATCACCACATGATATACCATTCCAAAATGGAAACTTTAGATTTAATATAAATTATTATTACGATCTCCAACCTCATCCTCATCACCACATGATACACCATTCCAAAATTGGAACTTTAGATTTAATATTAATTATTATTACTATCACCAACCTCATCCTCATCACCACATGATATACCATTCCAAAATGGGAACTTCAGATTTAATATTAATTATTATTACTATCATCAACCTCATCCTCATCACCACATGATATACCATTCCAAAATGGGAACTTTAGATTTAATATTAATCATTATTGCTATCACCAACCTCATCCTCATCACCATATGATATACCATTCCAAAATGGGAAGTTCAGATTTAATATTAATTATTACTACTATCATCAACCTCATCCTCATCACCACATGATATACCATTCCAAAATGGGAACTTTAGATTTAATATTAATTATTATTACTATCACCAATCTCATCCTCATCACCACGATATACCATTCCAAAATGGAAACTTTAGATTTAATATTAATTATTATTACTATCATCAACCTCATCCTCATCACCACATGATATACCATTCCAAAATGGGAACTTTAGATTTAATATTAATTATTATTACTATCATCAACCTCATCCTCATCACCATGATATACCATTCCATAATGGGAACTTTAGATTTAATATTAATTATTATTACTATCATCAACCTCATCCTCATCACCACATGATATACCATTCCAAAATGGGAACTTTAGATTTAATATTAATTATTATTACTATCACCAACCTCATCCTCATCACCACATGATATACCATTCCAAAATGGGAACTTTAGATTTAATATTAATTATTATTACTATCACCAACCTCATCCCCATCACCACATGATATACCATTCCAAAATGGGAACTTCAGATTTAATATTAATTATTACTATCACCAACCTCATCCTCATCACCACTTGATATACCATTCCAAAATGGGAACTTTAGATTTAATATTAATTATTATTACTATCACCAACCTCATCCTCATCACCACATGATATACCATTCCAAAATGGGAACTTCAGATTTAATATTAATTATTATTACTATCACCAACCTCATCCTCATCACCACATGATATACCATTCCAAAATGGGAACTTTAGATTTAATATTAATTATTATTACTATCATCAACCTCATCCTCATCACCACATGATATACCATTCCAAAATGGGAACTTTAGATTTAATATTAATTATTATTACTATCACCAACCTCATCCTCACCACATGATATACCATTCCAGAATGGCAACTTTAGATTTAATATTAATTATTATTACTATCATCAACATCGTCCTCATCACCACATGATATACCATTCCAAAATGGGAACTTTAGATTTAATATTAATTATTATTACTATCTCAACTTCATCCTCATCACCACATGATATACCATTCCATAATGGGAACTTTAGATTTAATATTAATTATTATTACTATCACCAATCTCATCCTCATCACCACGATATACAATTCCATAATGGCAACTTTAGATTTAATATTAATTATTTTTACTATCACCAACCTCATCCTCATCACCACATGATATACCATTCCAAAATGGGAACTTTAGATTTAATATTAATTATTATTACTATCATCAACCTCATCTTCATCACCATGATATACCATTCTATAATGGGAACTTTAGATTTTATATTAATTATTATTACTATAATCAAACTCATCCTCATCACATGATATGCCATTCCAAAATAGGAACTTTAGATTTAATATTAATTATTATTACTATCATCAACCTCATCCTCATCAACACATGATATGCCATTCCAAAATAGGAACTTTAGATTTAATATTAATTATTATTACTATCACCAACCTCATCCCCATTACCACGATATACCATTCCATAATGGGAACTTTAGATTTAATATTAATTATTATCACTATCATCAACCTCATCTTCATCACCACATGATATACCATTCCAAAATGGCAACTTTAGGTTTAATATTAATTATTATTACTATCACCAACCTCATCCTCATCACCACATGATATACCATTCCAAAATGGGAACTTTAGATTTAATATTAATTATTATTACTATCATCAACCTCATCTTCATCACCATGATATACCATTCTATAATGGGAACTTTAGATTTAATATTAATTATTATTACTATCACCAATCTCATCCTCATCACCACGATATACCATTCCAAAATGGCAACTTTAGATTTAATATTAATTATTATTACTATCATCAACCTCATCCTCACCACCACATGATATACCATTCCAAAATGGGATATTTAGATTTATTATTAATTATTATTACTATCATCAACCTCATCCTCATCACATGATATACCATTCCAAAACAGGAACTTTAGATTTAATATTAATTATTATTACTATCACCAACCTCATCCTCATCACCACGATATACCATTCCAAAATGGGGAGTTTAGGTTTAATATTAATTATTATTACTATCACCAACCTCATCCTCATCACCACATGATATACCATTCCAGAATGGGAACTTTAGATTTAATATTAATTATTATTACTATCACCAACCTCATCCTCATCACCACAGGATATACCATTCCAAAATGGGAACTTCAGATTTAATATTAATTATTATTACTATCACCAACCTCATCCTCATCACCACATGATATACCATTCCAAAATGGGAACTTCAGATTTAATATTAATTATTATTACTATCACCAACCTCATCCTCATCACCACATGATATACCATTCCAAAATGGGAACTTCAGATTTAATATTAATTATTATTACTATCACCAACCTCATCCTCATCACCACATGATATACCATTCCAAAATGGGAACTTTAGATATAATATTAATTATTACTATCATCAACCTCATCCTCATCACCACATGATATACCATTCCAAAACGGGAACTTTAGATTTATTATTAATTATTATTACTATCATCAACCTCATCCTCATCACCACATGATATACCATTCCAAAATGGGAACTTTAGATTTAATATTAATTATTATTACTATCACAAACCTCATCCTCATCACCACTTGATATACCATTCCATAATGGGAACTTCAGATTTAATATTAATTATTATTACTATCATCAACCTCATCCTCTTCACCACATGATATACCATTCCAAAATGGGAACTTTAGATTTAATATTAATTATTATTACTATCATCAACCTCATCCTCATCACCACATGATATACCATTCCAAAATGGGAACTTTAGATTTAATATTAATTATTATTACTATCATCAACCTCATCCTCATCACCACATGATATACCATTCCAAAACGGGAACTTTAGATTTATTATTAATTATTATTATTACTATCACCAACCTCATCCTCATCACCACGATATACCATTCCATAACGGCAACTTTCAATTTAATATTAATTATTATTACTATCATCAACCTCATCCTCATCACCACATGATATACCATTCCAAAATGGGAACTTCAGATTTAATATTAATTATTATTACTATCATCAACCTCATCACCACATGATATACCATTCCAAAATGGGAACTTTAGATTTAATATTAATTATTATTACTATCATCAACCTCATCCTCATCACCACATGATATACCATTCCAAAATGGGAACTATAAATTTAATATTAATTATTATGACTATCATCAACCTCATCCTCATCACCACATGATATACCATTCCAAAATGGGAACTTTAGATTTAATATTAATTATTATTACTATCACCAACCACATCCTCATCACCTCATGATATAGCATTCCAAAATGGGAAGTTTAGATTTAATATTAATTATTATTACTATCATCAACATCTTCCTCATCACCACATGATATACCATTCCAAAATGGGAACTTTAGATTTAATATTAATTATTATTACTATCATCAACCTCATCCTCACCACCACATGATATACCATTCCAAAATGGGAACTTTAGATTTAATATTAATTATTATTAATATCACCAACCTCATCCTTATCAGCACGTGATATATCATTCCAAAATGGGTACTTCAGATTTAATATTAATTATTATTACTATCACCAACCTCATCCTCATCACCACATGATATACCATTCCAAAGTGGGAACTTTAGATTCAATATTAATCATTATTACTATCATCAACCTCATCCTCATCACCACATGATATACCATTCCAAAATGGGAACTTTAGATTTAATATTAATTATTATTACTATCACCAACCTCATCCTCATCACCACATGATATACCATTCCAAAATGGGAACTTTAGATTTAATATTAATTATTATTACTATCATCAACCTCATTCTCATCACCACATGATATACCATTCCAAAATGGGAACTTTAGATTTAATATTAATTATTATTACTATCACCAACCTCATCCTCATCACCACATGATATACCATTCCAAAAGGGGAACTTTAGATTTAATACTAATTATTATTACTATCACCAACCTCATCCTCATCACCACATGATATACCATTCCAAAATGGGAACTTTAAATTTAATATTAATTATTATGACTATCACCAACCTCATCCTCATCACCACTTGATATACCATTCCAAAATGGGAAGTTTAGATTTAATATTAATTATTATTACTATCACCAACCTCATCCTCATCACCACATGATATACCATTCCAAAATGGGAACTTTAGATTTAATATTAATTATTATTACTATCATCAACCTCATCCTCATCACCACATGATATACCATTCCAAAATGGAAACTTTAGATTTAATGTTAATTATCATTACTATCATAAACCTCATCACCACATGATATACCATTCCAAAATGGGAACTTTAGATTTAATATTAATTATTATTACTATCATCAACCTCATCCTCATCACTACATGATATACCATTCCAAAATGGGAACTTTAGATTTAATATAAATTATTATTACTATCACCAACCTCATCCTCATCACCTTGATATACCATTCCATAATGGCAACTTTAGATTTAATATTAATTATTATTACTATCATCAACATCGTCCTCATCACCACATGATATACCATTCCAAAATGGGAACTTTAGATTTAATATTAATTATTATTACTATCATCAACATCATCCTCATCACCACATGATATACCATTCCAAAATGGGAACTTTAGATTTAATATTAATTATTATTACTATCTCAACTTCATCCTCATCACCACATGATATACCATTCCATAATGGGAACTTTAGATTTAATATTAATTATTATTACTATCACCAATCTCATCCTCATCAGCACAATATACCATTCCATAATGGCAACTTTAGATTTAATATTAATTATTTTTACTACTATCATCAACCTCATCCTCATCAACACATGAAATACCATTCCAAAATTGGAACTTTAGATTTAATATTAATTATTATTACTATCACCAACCTCATCCTCATCACCATGATATACCATTCCATAATGGCATCTTTAGATTTAATATTAATTATTATTACTATCACCAACCTCATCCTCATCACCACATGATATACCATTCCAAAATGGGAACTTCAGATTTAATATTAATTATTATTACTATCATCAACCTCATCCTCATCACCACATGATATACCATTCCAAAATGGGAACTTTAGATTTAATATTAATTATTATTACTATCACCAACCTCATCCTCATCACCACATGATATACCATTCCAGAATGGGAACTTTAGATTTAATATTAATTATTGTTACTATCACGAACCTCATCACCACATGATATACCATTCCAAAATGGGAACTTTAGATTTAATATTAATCATTATTACTATCACCAATCTCATCCTCATCACCACATGATATACCATTCCAAAATGGGAACTTTAGATTTAATATTAATCATTATTACTATCACCAACCTCATCCTCATCACCACATGATATACCATTCCAAAATGGGAACTTCAGATTTAATATTAATTATTATTACTATCATCAACCTCATCCTCATCACCACATGATATACCATTCCAAAATGGGAACTTTAGATTTAATATTAATTATTATTACTATCATTTACCTCATCCTCATCACCACATGATATACCATTCCAAAATGGGAACTTTAGATTTAATATTAATTATTATTACTATCATCAACCTCATCCTCATCAACACATGATATACCATTCCAAAATGGGAACTTCAGATTTAATATTAATTATTATTACTATCATCAACCTCATCCTCATCACCAAATCATATACCATTCCAAAATGGGAACTTTAGATTTAATATTAATCATTATTACTATCACCAATCTCATCCTCATCACCACATGATATACCATTCCAAAATTGGAACTTTAGATTTAATATTAATTATTATTACTATCACCAACCTCATCCTCATCACCATGATATACCATTCCATAATGGCAACTTTAGATTTAATATTAATTATTATTACTATCATCAAACTCATCCTCATCACATGATATGCCATTCCAAAATAGGAACTTTAGATTTAATATTAATTATTATTACTATCACCAATCTCATCCTCATCACCACATGATATACCATTCCAAAATGGGAACTTCAGATTTAATATTAATTATTATTACTATCACAAACCTCATCCTCATCACCACTTGATATACCATTCCATAATGGGAACTTCAGATTTAATATTAATTATTATAACTATCATCGACCTCATCCTTATCACCACATGATATACCATTCCATAATGGGAACTTTAGATTTAATATTAATTATTATTACTATCATCAACCTCATCCTCATCACCACATGATATACCATTCCAAAATGGGAACTTTAGATTTAATATTAATTATTATTACTATCATCAACCTCATCCTCATCACCACATGATATACCATTCCAAAATGGGAACTTTAGATTTAATATTAATTATTATTACTATCACCAACCTCATCCTCATCACCACTTGATACACCATTCGAGAATGGGAACTTTAGATTTAATATTAATTATTAATACTATCACCAACCTCATCCCCATCACCACTTGATATACCATTCCAAAATGGGAACTTCAGATTTAATATTAATTATTATTACTATCACCAACCTCATCCTCATCACCACATGATATACCATTCCAAAATGGGAACTTTAGATTTAATATTAATAATTATTACTGTCACCAGTCTCATCCTCATCACCACATGATATATCATTCCAAAATGGGAACTTTAGATTTAATATTAATCATTGTTACTATCAACAACCTCATCCTCATCACCACATGATATACCATTCCAAAATGGGAAGTTTAGATTTAATATTAGTTATTAAAACTATCATCAACCTCATCCTCATCACCACATGATATACCATTCCAAAATGGAAACTTTAGATTTAATATTAATTATTATTACTATCATCGACCTCATCCTCATCACCACATGATATGCCATTCCAAAATGGGAACTTTAGATTTAATATTAATTATTATTACTATCATAAACCACATCCTCATCACCTCATGATATACCATTCCAAAATGGGAACTTTACATTTAATATTAATTATTATTACTATCATAAACCACATACTCATCACCACGATATACCATTCCATAATGGGAACTTTAGATTTAATATTAATTATTATTACTATCATCAACCTCATCCTCATCACCACTTGATATACCATTCCAAAATGGGAACTTTAGATTTAATATTAATTATTATTACTATCACCAACCTCATCCTCATCACCACATGACATACCATTCCAAAATAGGAACTTTAGATTTAATATTAATTATTATTACTATCACCAACCTCATCCTCATCACCACATGATATACCATTCCAAAATGGGAACCTCAGATTTAATATTAATTATTATTACTATCACCAACCTCATCCCCATCACCACTTGATATACCATTCCAAAATGGGAAGTTTAGATTTAATATTAATTATTATTACTATCAACAACCTCATCCTTATCACCACTTGATATACCATTCCAAAATGGGAACTTCAGATTTAATATTAATTATTATTACTATCACCAACCTCATCCTCATCACCACATGATATACCATTCCAGAATGGGAACTTTAGATTTAATATTAATTATTGTTACTATCACCAACCTCACCACCACATGAAATACCATTCCAAAATGGGAACTTTAGATTTAATATTAATCATTATTACTATCACCAACCTCATCCTCATCACCACATGATATACCATTCCAAAATGGGAACTACAGATTTAATAATAATTATTATTACTATCACCAACCTCATCCTCATCACCACTTGATATATCATCCCAAAATGGGAACTTTAGATTTAATATTAATTATTATCACTATCACCAACGTCATGCTCATCGCCACTTGATATACCATTCCAAAATGGGAACTTTAGATTTAATATTAATTATTATTACTATCACCAACCTCATCCTCATCACTACTTGATATACTATTCCAAAATGGGAACTTCAGATTTACTATTAATTATTATTACTATCATCAACCTCATCCTCATCACCACATGATATACCATTCCAAAATGGGAACTTTAGATTTAATATAAATTATTATTACGATCACCAACTTCATCCTCATCATCACAATATACCATTCCATAATGGGAACTTTAGATTTAATATTAATTATTATTACTATCATCAACCTCATCCTCATTACCACTTGATATACCTTTCCAAAATGGGAAGTTTAGATTTAATATTAATTATTATTGCTATCAACAACCTCATACTCATTACCACTTGATATACCATTCCAAAATGGGAACTTCAGATTTAATATTAATTATTATTACTATCACCGACCTCATCCTCATCACCACATGATATACCATTCCAGAATGGGAACTTTAGATTTAATATTAATTATTGTTACTATCACCAAGCTCATCACATGATAAACCATTCCAAAATGGGAACTTTAGATTTAATATTAGTCATTATTACTATCACCAACCTCATCCTCATCACCACATGATATACCATTCCAAAATGGGAACTTCAGATTTAATACTAAATATTATTACTATCACCAACCTCATTCTCATCACCCCTTGATATACCATTCCAAAATGGGAACTTCAGATTTAATATTAATTATTATTACTATCATCAACCTCATCCTCATCACCACATGATATACCATTCCAAAATGGGAACTTTAGATTTTATATTAATTATTATTACTATCATCAACCTCATCCTCATCACCACATGATATACCATTCCAAAATGGGAACTTTAGATTTAATATTAATTATTACTACTATCATCAACCTCATCCTTATCACCACATGATATACCATTCCAAAATGGGAACTTTAGATTTAATATTAATTATTATTACTATCATCAACCTCATCCTCATCACCACATGATATACCATTCCAAAATGGGAACTTTAGATTTAATATTAATTATTATTACTATCAACAACCTCATCCTTATCACCACTTGATATACTATTCCAAAATGGGAACTTTAGATTTAATACTAATTATTATTATTATTACTATAATCAACCTCTTCCTCATCACCACTTGATATACCATTCCAAAATGGGAAGTTTAGATTTAATATTAATTATTATTACTATCACCAACCTCATCCTCATCAACACATGATAAACCGTTCCAAAATTGGAACTTTAGATTTAATATTAATTATTATTACTATCACCAACCTCATCCTCATCACCTTGATATACCATTCCATAATGGCAACTTTAGATTTAATATTAATTATTATTACTATCACCAATCTCATCCTCATCACCACATGATATACCATTCCAAAATGGGAACTTTAGATTTAATATTAATTATTATTACTATCATCAACATCGTCCTCATCACCACATGATATACCATTCCAAAATGGGAACTTTAGATTTAATATTAATTATTATTACTATCTCAACTTCATCTTCATCACCACATGATATATCATTCCAATATGGGAACTTTAGATTTAATATTAATTATTATTACTATCATCAACCTCATCCTCATCACCACATGATATACCATTCCAAAATGGGAACTTTAGATTTAATATTAATTATTATTACTATCATCAACCTCATCCTCATCACCACATGATATACCATTCCAAAATGGGAACTTTAGATTTAATATTAATTATTATTACTATCATCAACCTCATCCTCATCAACACATGATATACCATTCCAAAATGGGAACTTCAGATTTAATATTAATTATTATTACTATCATCAACCTCATCCTCATCACCACATGATATACCATTCCAAAATGGGAACTTTAGATTTAATATTAATTATTATTACTATCATCAACCTCATCCTCATCACCACATGATATACCATTCCAAAATGGGAACTTTAGATTTAATATTAATTATTATTACTATCACCAACCTCATCCTCATCACCATGATATACCATTCCATAATGGCAACTTTAGATTTAATATTAATTATTATTACTATCATCAACCTCATCCTCATCACCACATGATATACCATTCCAAAATGGGAACTTCAGATTTAATATTAATTATTATTACTATCATCAACCTCATCCTCATCACCACATGATATACCATTCCAAAATGGGAACTTCAGATTTAATATTAATTATTATTACTATCACCAACCTCATTCTCATCACCACTTGATATACAATTCCAAAATGGAAACTTTAGATTTAATATTATTATTATTATCACCAACCTCATCCTCATCACCACTTGATATACCATTCCAGAATGGGAACTTCATATTTAATATTAATTATTATTACTATTACCAACCATATCTTCACCACATGATATACCATTCCATAATGGGAACTTTAGATTTAATATTAATTATTATTACTATCATCAACCTCATCCTCATCACCACATGATATACCATTCCAAAATGGGAACTTTAAATTTAATATTAATTATCATTACTATCATAAACTTCATCACCACATGATATATCATTCCAAAATGGGAACTTTAGATTTAATATTAATTATTATTACTATCATAAACCACATCCTCATCACCTCATGATATAGCATTCCAAAATGGAAACCTCAGATTTCATATTAATTATTATTACTATCACCAACTTCATCCTCATAACCACATGATATACCATTCCATAATGGGAGCTTCAGATTTAATATTAACTATTATTACTATCACCAACCTCATCCACATTACCACTTGATATACCATTCCAAAATGGGAAGTTTAGATTTAATATTAATTATTATTACTATCAACAACCTCATCTTTATCCCCACTTGATATACCATTCCAAAATGGGAAGTTCAGATTTAATATTAATTATTGTTACTATCACAAACCTCATCACCACAGCATATACCATTCCAAAATGGGAACTTTAGATTTAATATTAATCATTATTGCTATCACCAACCTCATCCTCATCACCACATGATATACCATTCCAAAATGGGAACTTCAGATTTAATACTAATTATTATTACTATCACAAACCTCATTCTCATCACCCCTTGATATACCATTCCAAAATGGTAACTTCAGATTTAATATTAATTATTATTACTATCATCCACCTCATCCTCATCAACACATGATATACCATTCCAAAATGGGAACTTCAGATTTTGTATTAATTATTATTACTATCATCGACCTCATTCTCATCACCACATGATATACCATTCCAAAATGGGAACTTCAGATTTAATATTAATTATTTTTACTACTATCATCAACCTCATCCTCATCAACACATGATATACCATTCCAAAATGGGAACTTTAGATTTAATATTAATTATTATTACTATTATCAACCTCATCCTCATCACCACTTCATATACCATTCCAAAATGGGAACTATAAATTTAATATTAATTATTATGACTATCGCCAACCTCATCCTCATCACCACTTGATATAGCATTCCAAAATGGGAACTTTAGATTTAATATTAATTATTATTACTATCACCAACCTCATCCTCATCACCATGATATACCATTCCATAATGGCAACTTTAGATTTAATATTAATTATTATTACTATCATCAACCTCATCCTCATCACCACATGATATACCATTCCAAAATGGGAACTTCACTATTAATATTAATTATTATTACTATCAGCAACCTCATCACCACATGATATACCATTCCAATATGGAAACTTCAGATTTAATATTAATTATTATTACTGTCACCAACCTCATCCTCATCACCACTTGATATACAATTCCAAAATGGAAACTTTAGATTTAATATTATTATTATTATCACCAACCTCATCCTCATCACCACTTGATATACCATTCCAGAATGGGAACTTCATATTTAATATTAATTATTATTACTATTACCAACCATCTCTTCACCACATGCTATAAAATTTCATAATGGGAACTTTAGATTTAATATTAATTATTAATACTATCATCAACCTCATCCTCATCACCACATGATATACCATTCCAAAATGGGAACTTTAGATTTAATATTAATTATCATTACTATCATAAACCTCATCACCACATGATATACCATTCCAAAATGGGAACTTTAGATTTAATATTAATTATTATTACTATCATAAACCACATCCTCATCACCTCATGATATAGCATTCCAAAATGGGAACTTTAGATTTAATATTAATTATTATTACTATCATCAACCTCATCCTCATCACCACATGATATACCATTCCATAATGGGAGCTTCAGATTTAATATTAACTATTATTACTATCACCAACCTCATCACCACATGATATACAATTCCAAAAGGGGAACTTTAGATTTAATATTAATCATTATTGCTATCACCAACCTCATCCTCATCACCTTTTGATATACCATTCCAAAATGGGAACATCAGATTTAATATTAATTATTATTACTACCATCAACCTCATCCTCATCAACACACGATATACCATTCCAAAATGGGAGCTTCAGAGTTAATATTAATTATTATTACTATCACCAACCTCATCATCACATGATATACCATTCCAAAATGGGATCTTTAGATTTAATATTAATTATTATCACTATCATCAACCTCATCCTCATCACCACATGATATAACATTCCAAAATGGGAACTTTAGATTTAATATTAATTATTATTACTATCACCAACCTCATCCTTATCACCATGATATACCATTCCATAATGGGAACTTTAGATTTAATATTAATTATTATTACTATCATCAACCTCATCCTCATCACCACATGATATACCATTCCAATATGGGAACCTTAGATTTTATATTTATTTTTATTACTGTCATCAACCTCATCCTCATCACCACTTGATATACAATTTTAAAATGGAAACTTTAGATTTAATATTAATTATTATTATTATCACCAACCTCATCCTCATCACCACTTGATATACCATTCCAAAATGGGAACTTCAGATTTAACATTAATTATTATTACTATTTCCAACCTCATCACCACATGCTATATCATTTCATAATGGGAACTTCAGATTTAATATTAATTATTATTATTACTATCACCAACCTCATCCTCATCACCACTTGATATACCATTCCAAAATGGGAAGTTTAGATTTAATATTAATTATTATTACTATCACCAACCTCATCCTTATCAGCACGTGATATATCATTCCAAAATGGGAACTTCAGATTTAATATTAATTATTAATACTATCATCAACCTCATCCTCATCACCACATGATATACCATTCCAAAATGGAAACTTTAGATTTAATGTTAATTATCATTACTATCATAAACCTCATCCTCATCACCACATGATATACCATTCCAAAATGGGAACTTTAGATTTAATATTAATTATTATTACTATCATCACCCTCATCCTCATCACCACAATTTACCATTCCATAATGGGAACTTTAAATGTAATATTAATTATTATTACTATCCCCACGCTCATCCTCATCATCACATGATATACCATTCCAAAATGGGTACTTCAGATTTAATATTTATTATTACTATTATCACCAACCTCATCCTCATGACCATGATATACCATTCCATAATGGGAACTTCAGATTTAATATTAATTATTATTACTATTACCAACCTCATCCTCATCACCACATGCTTTACCATTCCATAATCGAAACTTCATTTTTAATATTAATTATTATTACTATCACCAACCTCATCCTCATTACCACATGATATACCATTCCAAAATGGGAACTTTAGATTTAATATTAATTATTATTACTATCATGAACCTCATCCTCATCAACACATGATATACCATTCCAAAATGAGAACTTTAGATTTAATATTAATTATTATTACTATCATCAACCTCATCCTCATCACCATGATATACCATTCCTAACGGGAACTTTAGATTTAATATTAATTATTATTACTATCATCAGCCTCATCCTTATCACCACATGATATACCATTCCAAAATGGGAACTTTAGTTTACATCTCTGACTTGCAAGGTCTGGCCACTACGAAGCACAGTTGTGCTTGTCTACTGATCTGCTACCAAACACACTGAAATGTCATTTGTTTTAACCACTTGGTTTGGTGCCAACATCATTTATTCATCTGGTCACTAATAAAAATGTGACGGAAGGTCATCAGAGTGTATATGGCCCTGACCCCATTCTTCCTGAATATCTCCAAATGGATATCTGCAGAATAATGCAAAATTATTCAAAAATGTTGACAGTCTATCTTAACCCACTGTTACTGAATAGCAATTTACTACACCACAAGCTAATCCATATAACCTGCATGATGACACTACATAACACTATGTAAATTACCACACTCAACACCCAAAGTGAATTCTAAAGTGACTTTTTTTTCTGTCAATAATGCCAGAAATTAGCGTTTCTTTCCTGCCTTTGACAAATGACAGCTTGCTGCAATTTTGCTTGCAAGCTGTTGTTTCCCTTTAAAAACCCAATATCTTTTCTCAGTTGCAAAAGTTGCCTGTCAGGCTCAGCTATTTTTTTATCTTAAGAGTGTTTATAGAGGCATTTGGAGCTAATTTTGTAAAATAAATGATTACTGCTTGTGTACACTTGGATTTTTATGAAGCATGGAAATTTATCGAGAAAGGGGCCGGGAATTGGGTGTCAAACCTGCATAGCATTTTGAACCTGTCACTGTGTGTGCATGTGCTTGTGTGTGTGTGTGTGTGTGTGTGTGTGTGTGTGTGTGTGTGTGTGTGTGTGTGTGTGTGTGTGTGTGTGTGTGTGTGCTCATCTGCGTTATCCCTCTCAACTGCCCAGACTTTTCCAGAATGTCCAGATTTTTGCCTCATGTTTTTTGGTCTGTTACAAGGGAGGGTTGAAGTCACTAAATGATGTGCATTTACAGTGCATTTGAATGTCAGACTTCTTAGCCATCAGAAAAAATGCATTGTAACACAGATCCTATTATTCTAGTTTGGAAGTTTCTAAATTTAAGAACAATATTTAAAATCAGTCCCTACTCCCCCCCATTATTTTAGGCTTTGCCATATTTCTTGGCTAAAAGGTTGAGAGTATGGTGGGAGGCACAGTGGTGCATCAGTAAGGTTGCCACCTCACAGTAAGAGGTTTTCCATTCAATTCTCAGCTGGGGTGCCTTCTGTGTGGAGTCTGCATGTCCTCCCTGTGTTTGCATGGATTTCCTCTGGGTGCTCCGATTTCCTCCCACATTCCCAAGGTATGCTGCAGGTGGATTGGACATTCTAAATTGGCACTAGGTGTGGGTGTGTGCCTTCTAAGGAAGGTTGGGCACTGAGCTGGCAACTCAACACCATAAAACTCTGCTACCACTCGTTCTGCAAAAAAGAAGTTATGTCTTACTATAACGTTCCATCTGTGTTGTTGATCTTCACTAATCCTTGACTTTGGGCTTGGTTCAGAGCCTTGGAACTGACTTGGCTATTTACTTCAGCTCACACCTTCCAAACTCTCGAGCTAGGATCTATCCATAATGCTCCTCTCTAAATTTTCTCAGATTGAGTTTACCTAAAATTAGTGGCAGACAGTAAATAACAATAAAGAAAAAGAGACCAGATCTGTGTCCCTGTTATGAAGCCAGTCTTGGAGAAATTCAATCCACTAAGAGTCTCAGGTCAAGGGAAGGTGGGAGGGAATATCAAGGATTTGTGAAGATTGACAACATAGCTGGAACATTATGGTAAGATATAACTTCTTTATTTGTTGTTGTCAATCTTCATGTAATCCTTGACTGTAGGACAGATTCCCCAGCTACCTGCACCTTGGGAGGTCTCATGGAAGAATATTCTTGAACACCATTGAACCGAATGATGCATGTCCCCTAGAGACCTGGTTCAATTTATAATGAGTAATAAAAGTATGAGGAGAAGACAATGTGACTGCTGCACAAATGTCATCTAGTGAGGGTCTGGCATGAAAAAGTGCAGAAGCTGCTACAGCTCTAGTTGAGTGGGTTTTCACCGAGTGTGGTGGGTGAAGTCCCTTTGAATGATAAACAAAGGTGATACAATTTCTGAGCCATTTTGCTAAAGTAACCTTAGAAATTGGGTTACCTAAGGAAAGTGAGGAAAAGGCAACAAATGATCAGATTTTCTGAAATCCTTTGTTCTGTGAAGGTAAAAATGTAGCTGCCTGTGAATGTCTAATAAATGTAGACAATACTCTCCTTTATTGGAGAAATTAGATAAAAAGACTGGTAGGGGCAATGTTTGATTGATGTTAGATTCTGAAACTAGCTTTGGTGAGAAGGAAGGATTAGTCCTGAGGGCAACCCTTTCCTTGTGAAATATTATATAGGGGGCTTGCAGGACAAAGCTTAAATTTCCAATACTCTTCTTGTAGAAATAATAGCTAATAAAAACAAAGTTTTTAAAGTCAGAAATTTTAAATCACAAGTAGCTGACAGTTCAAAAAGGGAAAGAGCAAGAGATTGTAGAACTGAGAGTAAATCCCATGGGACAGTGGGCTCTTTAAATGAGATCCTTAATGTTAGGATTCCCTTCAAAAAAGCTTTACAAAGTTTATATGACATAAGTGAAGAACCATCAAAACCAGTATGGGAATTAGATATTGCAGCTAGAAGGACCCGTTTGGTGGAGTAGAGACAGTTTGATAAAGAACAGCCAGAAAATACAATACTTTATGCACAGGAACTGTATAAGGGTTCACATGATTATTAAGAGACCATCTAGTGAATTTTTTCCATTTACACCAGTACAGTTTCCTAGTAGAAGGTTTGTGATTGGCCAAAATGATTTGATGGATGGGTGAGGAAAGGGAAGTATGCCTGGTAATCATGGGAATTGGAGAAGTCATGCAGTCAGCTTGAGATGTTGGAGATTCAGATGAACCATTCCTTCTGTTTGAGATAGATATGGAGTTGGGTCCAGAATCCAAAGTTTCTGAAGTAGATAAGGCCATATGAAGGGAAACTAAACCTATCGAGCCCAGAACGAAGCAATGAAAATTATTGTGCTCTCTGATGTCTTGGCTTTCTTTAGAAACTGGGAAATCAGAGGAGTTGGGGGAAAGGCATACAGGAGGCCGGAGGGGTCAATCGTGGAGAAGAGCATCTCTGGGTGACTCTCCTGGGGGGGTTAGGGCAAAGTAACTGCTGCACTTGTTATTCAGGGGAGACATGAACAGATCACAGCAAGGTCAACCCCAGTGGCAGAATATCATCTCCATCACTACAGGATTGAGAGACCACCCATGAGGTATTAGAATATTTCTGCTGAGTTTGTCTGCTATCATGTTGGAGCTCCCTGGAATGTGTGTTGCCATGAAAAAATGGTTGGAAGAAATCACTCATTGCCAGAATCTGCGGACTTCTCATTGTTGATGTAGCAGACCACTAACATGTCATCCATCTGAATTGCCACTGTTCCCAATGGAATGGCATCCTGAAATACTTGCAATGCTAAGAGCACTGCCCTCATCTCTAGAACACTGATATACAAATTGGTCTCCAGTTGGCACCAAATGCCTAGGACTGTTCTTTCCAGATAATGCCCCCCACTCTATCTGGGAAGCAGCCATGGTCACTATGGCTTGGGGCTGTGGAAGGATGAAAGGATGGCCTGAAAGATCTAGTTAGAATGGAGCACCATGACAGGTCTTATTTGCAGTGATTGGTGATCAAGATGTGATGTGACATCAGCTGATTTATTAACTACTATTGAGAGGCCAGAAGCCATTGGAGAATTCACATTTGAAATCTGGCCAAGGGAATTAGAGTAATTGAGGCTGCCATCAAGCCTAGCACATGTAGGATGAGTCTGGCCGGAACACTTCTGTTCTGAATAACATGATTGACTTGTGATCTGATCTTTTGGAGCCTTTCTACTGAGAGTGAAGCAAGTCCTGTAACTGAATTTAACAGAGCTCCGAAAAATTCCAGCTGTTGTGTAGGTTGCAGATTTGACTTTTCATAATTTATTGAAATGCCTAAAGAAGTGCAAAGATGCAGTGTGTAATCTCTTGCCCATTCTAGTTGATGCCTAGTGGTAGCTGTAAGGAGCCAGTCATCGAGATAAGGAAAAATTAGAAATCCCTGCAGTCTGAGATGAACTGCTACCACTGCCATGCATTTGGTAAATACCCTGGGGGCTGTGTTGAGGCCAAAGGGCAAGGTTCTGAACTGGAAATGACTAGCTCCCAGCCGAAGCGCAGGAATTTCCTGGATCATTTTTCCATTCATATACGGTAATATGCATCCTGAAGATATATAGAGCACATAAAAATAATCTTTTTTCAAGAATAGAAGTATTGACTGTACCGAGACAATCTGGAATTTGGTTTGTTGAACTGGCTGAGATCCAAAATAGGTCTCCAATCCCCCTTTTTTTGGGCACTAAAAAGAATCTTGAGTAAAACCCAGATCCTCTTTGGTCTGGTGGGATGTTTTGGATGACTCTTTTTTGAGCAGTTTTTGAATTTCTACTATTACTGTTTCCCTATGACTGAGTGGAACGTCAGGGAGTCTTTTCTGTGTTTTTGGATTTGAGGAATGGGGAATAATGTAACCTCTGGTAATGATTTCCTGCACTCATTTGTCCATTGTTATCTGTAGCCAAGCGGATTGGTGCAGGGATAATCATTACCCGACTGCTCCCAGAGGAAGGCAATTTGGCCTCTGTTCAGGAATGCTGGTAGGAGTTACCAGAGAAAGTATCTCTGGACCCCGGGTTCTGCAGGCCACATCTGTCTCTAGGGCGGTGTCTTCCATTGTTACTTCCCCCTCTGTCCCAGGGGGAAGTCCTTGCCACATGAATCCTGGAAAGGTCCTTGGGACTTTTTGAACCATAGCCTCCCACTTCTCTGGTTCCTGGAGTAGAGCCATTGAGGAGTGAAGAAGTATGTGCCCATGGCAGAAAGAGTCTTCCCATCTTTCTCACATCTGGCCAGTGTGTATTTTACTCTGGGTCCAAAAAGGGATGTTCTGTCAAACAGAGCTTTGACAAACAAAGATTTAAATGGCTCTACAAAGTCACACAGGCACATCCAGGTATGTCTCCTAATGGCTATGCCTAAATCCACTGATCTTGTTACCCCTTTGGTTGCATGGGCAATTAGCCTCATGGATGAGTTAGAAATTGCTTCAAGGATGGTGAGCTGAGAGGCAACTTTGTCTCATATCTCTTCAGCTACTGCTACTGTGAGAGTATCTGGCAGTCTTTTGATCAAAACTCTCTGTAGCCTGGTAAAGTGCACCATGTAGTTCAAAGACCTGAGATTGAAGGTTGATGAAGCATAAACATGCTTCCTGAACCTATTCATAGTCCTGGCCTCCTAGTTAGGAGGATGGCTAGTAGGACTTTCCTCTGCAAGTTCTTTCTTTGTGGCTGCCGCTATCACCATGGCATCTATGGGGATACCATTAACCCAGTGCTGCTCTTCCTCAGGGGCAGAGAGGATCTGGTCAGGCTTCTTGGGGATTGGCTTGATGGAGTCAGGAATCTTCCAGGCCCAATGCACAATCAATTTAATGAGTTTATCAGCGGGGAAGAGATCTAAGAGGTAGAGGGTTGGGCACGAAAATCCTCCAGGTAAAGTGACTCCTCCAAGTAAGGCTGGAGGGAAGACCAGCAACCCCTCTGTCTCAGAATTTCCAGGATGTCCCAGAAGGAAACATCGTCAGGGGTGACCTGGGGGAACCATCCCCCTCATCAGAATTAGTATCCTCAGTGAAGGACTCCTCCGGGGAGTCTAAGTGCTTCTTCTTGCACTTTTTCTTTGCAGGTACTTCCTTGGGGGTTATTTCAGGGAAGTATCTGAATAGGAAACCACCAAGGTGGGTCTTTCCTGAGGCTTTTGTGCCCTCTGTCCCAGGAATAAGGGTGACAGTACCTCTGGTCAAGGGGATGCAGAAGTTTGGCCTGACAGGGATGGCAATGACTGGGAGTCCATGATGGACAAGGCCTTCTCCATGATCTGGAAGGCTGGCCCACCCATAGAGGGATGGGAGCCCAGAACCAAAATAGACTCCTTCGGAATTGTGGTCTCACCCCAGACCAAGGAAGCAGCCTCAGAAGCAGAAGCTTGGGTCAAGCCAATGAAAGCTGAAGCACTGAGGGGCATGGAAGGCTCTAAATAAAAAATAAGTCAAACCCTGCCCCCTTGGAACCAGCGATGAAGTCTCGATCCCAGGAGACCTCCGGTTCTGACAGAACAGAGAAGCTCAAGGCAATTCTTGGTTCTGGAGAAGATGGTCTTAACAGAACTGAGACAGTCTGAGTCATATAAGTTGGTGCCAGGGACTCCAAAGACTCAACTGGAGTTGGAGGAGGAAGATGAGTTGGTGACAAAGAAGGACAGGTTCCGGTGCTGACTTGGCTGGGAACTAAAGATGAAGATAATCCCCTCACCATCAAGAGCTGGTCCACCAGCCTCATGATGTCCGATTCTAAGTGGGTCTTAGTCAATCAAACAGATGAAGCAGAAGGAGATTTAGGTGGTCTCAGTTCCATGAAAAGGCTAGGTGATTGGTCATTAAAAGGATCGACTGAAGGAGAACCTTGTTCTTGGTATCGATATCAAAGTGGTCTACTTCAGTACCGACAAAACATCTGGTGCTGAGGCAGTGGTTGTCTTGTCAGAAATATTGCTAGGTGCGAAGTCTGTCTTGCCTACTGGTGTTGAGGGAACTATCAATACCATAGGCTGTTTAGATAACTTTTCAGGTGGTTCTGAGGAACTGCTTAGAACCAAACAGGAGTGTTTCTTCAGTTTAGAAGAGGAGGAAGAAGAGGATGATGAGCTGGCTTCAGTCTTAGACCCAGATATGGCCTCTTTGAAGTCCCCTTTTAATAAACCTTTCAAAATTAGCTTGTTTCTCCTCTCAGTTAAAGTCCTGGTGGAGAAACCAAGACAGATGGAGCAGTTTTCCTGCAGGTGTTCAACTCCTAAGCAATACACACAGCAGACATGCCCATCTGAATTGGACATCTTCCTGTTGCACTTCTGCCACCTCTTAAAGCCAGAAATTCCCTTAGAGGGTTTATCAGGCACCTCAAATTTATCAACCATGCTGGAAAAGGAGGCTTAAAGCTGATAAAGGCACACACACACACACACAAACACTAGAAAGAAGGGAGAGCAAAGGGTTTTGTTTTTTTTTTTTTTTTAGTAGATAGAGGGGAGAGAAAGGGTACCAACTATCAGAAAAATACCTAACTAGGTAAAAAGAGAGTACCAGCAATGGTACATAGAGAAATCTACCTAACGGTAGAGGAAAAGATCACTCATACACTCACTCAGAAAGAAAGTGAGAGGAGCGGGTAGAAAGGTTAATGTATTTAAGAAGATAAATATAGATATAAAAGAAGGAAAGAATGGATTTAGAGAAAATCAGAGAGAAAACTTACTTTGAATAACTGCCAAAGCTGCCAAAGCTCTATATAGGTCGGACACGTCTAGCACATGAAGCAGCAAATGAGATCTGAGGTAATTTAGAGAGGGGCATTTTGGGTAGATCCTAACTCGAGAGTTTGGAAGACGTGAGCTGAAGTAAATGGCTGAGGTGGTTCCAAGGTTCGGAACCAAGCCGACAGTCAAGGATTACATGAAGATTGACAACATCAGAGCAAATTTTCCACTGTGGTGCCTTCTGAGGAAGGTTGAGCACTGGGCTGGCAACTCAACAACATAAAACTCTGCTGCCATTTGTTCTGCAAATGAATGTTCCACTGTAGTGACCCCTAATGGAAGCAGCTAAAGTAAGAAGAATGACAGGGGAATTTTGTGAAATTTGTCTCATGTTTGTCTAAACTTTAAACTTTGAATGTTTATTGAGAAATGGGCAGATAATTTTGTGTCAGTGTAGTGCTTATGCCCTCTTTGTGACAACCCTAGCTGCCATTTTGATTCTGTCAGTTGGTGTGCAAGAAGTATCCGAACAGGTCAGACAGGGGAATTTTGTTCGACCTTTACATTTTTTAATCTAAGGGACTGGGGTAAGTGTTATGAGCATAAGTGTACTGCCTGTGAACATTCAGTGACAATGTATCATTTGACCAATTTGCTTCAGCCATGCTTGCCACTTTTTGGTGAATCTTCCTTGGTTACAGCATGGATTCACCATTCCAGTTGATACTTCTCTTGCAGTACTTAGAAAAAAAAAATCACTTACCAAGGAGTCTTTGCAGTTGTTATGGTCTCAGTCTGTGCCTCAGCTGATAGCAGGTGAACCTGCAGTGGCCTTTGGTTGTTCATCAGTTCACTAGCTTACTTCTTTGGCTTCCTCTGTAGTCCTTTTGGTCATCATGAACCAGTGATCAGCCATGTCCTCTTCAGCTGTTCCAGTGCTCAATACAGGCATGGGAAAACCATCTTCTCTCGATCTGGAAGACACTCTGGGAGATTCTTGTCTGGGTAACTGGGGAAAAATACCATTAGACTGGACAGGCATCCCTCCTTCAAGTCAGTCATCTTGTGTTGGAACTCTTATTAAAAAAATAGTTAAATATTGTTCTTCTAGTGATGTCATTACTTTTAAAAAGATGAGTTCTTCACCTTGAAAAGACAAGCATTACAGGCAGTAAATACTGGTATACAGAATACTTTACATATGAGTGTTCCCTGTAAAATTATTCCTGAGGAAAGATACTCAGACAAATTTGTACCAAAATAATTCTGTCCCTCAGCATTCCCCTTTGTTATAAGATTGTTTTAGACTCTTAGTTGTTAAAAGTTGTTCAGGAGGGTTACAGATGACACTGGATGCAAAAAACTTCTTTCAGGGGAAAACCTCCCTGCTCTCCAAACCAAGCAGAATTTTTTCCCCTCAAGTTCTTCATTCATTGCATACACAGAGAGTCATAGAATCAGTGCCTTTAAACCAATGGGCAAGGCTTTTAATGTTTCTGGTACCAGTGGAAAATGTTTCTTGGAGACCAGTACTAGATCTTTAATTTCTAAATATGTATATGAAAGTTCCAAGTTCAAAATGTTGAACTTACAGAAACCAATCAGTCTCAGACTTCTGCAAGAGAATTTCCCAGGATCCTAGGGCTCATGGCTTCTTTGATTCTTATAACTCTTGCCAGATTACATATAAGAAAGAAAAAAATGGATCCATCATTTGATATTCTCTGCACTATAAAATTTAAATTTCAGGCTTTATGAAAGGGAACTGCATTGTTAGAGACAGCATATTCGAATAAACCCAGGTCTCCTCTTCTCTCCTCAGACCCAAACCAATCTGTCACCACAGAAGCATCAAATTTTGCTTGGGGAGCAGTTTCCAGAGGAGTTTATTTATTTAACATTTGTTTACCAGGAAAATCTGACTTGGAACAATGCCAATTTTCAGTGGAGGCCCAAGGAGAAATGATCCAGACGCATGTCTTTGTAATGTGGAAGGAAACCGGAGTACCCAGTGCAAACTCACAGGAATGCAGGGAAGACATGCAGACTCCACACAGAAAGCACTCCAGCCAAGAATTGAACTGGAGAACCTCTTGCTGGGAGGTGACAACACTACCGCTGCACCACTGCGCCGTCTGCGTAAAGGTGTAAGGTGTGTGGAATCCTTCACACAGACCAAATCACATCATCTGAAAACACACGTTGGCTGTGATCCATGTCTTGAAGTCTCTTCATCACCTTTGGTCCACAGGACTTATTCTACAGGCTTGTGAGGTAGCTTTTCAGCTTTTCTTAATCCTCCAAGCATCTTGAATTCCATCAGAACAAAACATATTGCAAACTAGCTGAGCTGGATCAGGACAGACACTCACAAATGGAAATTGAATGAGGGGGTTTTCTAGGAATTGATGCCATTGTGAGAATCACCTCAAATAGAGCTGTTTGCCTCCTTTCAAAACAGACAGATTTTGTTTGCAGGATCCTTGAAAACTAGCCTGAAAAACAGATCATTTTTCATTCCCTGGGAAGTGAATGTTTCTTTATGCATTTCCATCCTTTCCACTGATATCCAGGGTAATTTTTGAAGATTTAAAAGGATATCCCAAAAAGAATTGTGGTGGCCCCCTTTTTTCCAGACAACTTTGGTTCTCTCTTCTTATAGAATTGGCCAAAGGCAATTACCATAAGCTTCCTAACAAATTGGATCTACTCACACAAGACAGTAGGGTGTTGATACACCCCAATATCAATAAACTTCAACTGACTGCCTGGATTATTCAAATGTAATACCTTTTAGACACTTATGTTATGAGGATGTACAGCAGGTACTAAAGGAAGCAATAAGTGTTGCTACTAGAAAATACTGTGTTGGTATGTGAAACTAATTTTCTATTTGATAACTAACCAATAACCAGAGGCATATCAAAACTTTTATACCACTGGTGCTCAAATATTTGTGTGAGTTACTTGCCTCTGGCCATGCTTATTCCTAAGTGTTCATCTTGTGGCCATTTCAGCATGTCTGCCCATGGATCTTCTTCTTTCTTTTCTGTTTGTTGTGAGACAGTTTTTGAAAGTAGTTTTACACCCGAAACCTCATTGAAAAGATGTTGTTCTTCTCTGGGATCTTAGCTATGAGCTGGGGAAATTTACTATGTCACCTTTTGAACCTACCCATCAAGCTGGGTTAAGATTTTTTACTTGGAATTCTGTACTCACCATTGCTCTGACATCTACAAGAGTATCTGAATTGCAAGCTCTCATAGTGGGATAACCTGTTCATATTTCTATAGGGATAGGGTAACTTTTAAGAACAAACTCCTTATTCATAACCAAAGTAGTTTCATAATTTACTTTAAATCAAGCCATCAGTCTCCCAGTTTTCTACTGAGAACCTAAAAACTATGTGCATAGTCTGGACATGCATAGTTTGCTCAGGTACAATCTTGACAAAACTAAGCTGTTAAGAAAAGCTGAAAAGCTTATTTCTTATCATGGGGGGAAAAATGACTCTCTGGGTCTCAAGAGATATTTTCCAGGTGCTTGTCTCAGCTATTGTTTATGTGTTATTTTCACCCAGGCAAATTCTTTCCAGGCTGTATCAGGGTGTGTCCCACCAGAGCATTGCCTTCTTTGGTGGCATACAGGAAAGGGGTGGATTCCACAAGCATTCTAGAGACAGTTACGTTGTCTTCTGGACATATTTTTAGAAGCATTGCATACTGCATTCCCTTTCTAGATCCAAGCCAAACTTTGCTAGGACCATTCTCCATGGGCTCCTATATCTATATCTGTCCTTCTCTCAGGATGGATAGGCTTTGGTATTCAACCCATATTAGCCTAAGGACTAATGGGAATGATGAACATAGTACAGTTGTGTAAATTGTACTTAACCATAACAGTAGATATTTAAATTTCTCACTGCTGCAGCAGCTGCACTCACCTTCCACCCACTACTCTTGTATATAGTTGTATTTGAAATATAAAGTATGGTTGTGTTTAGTTTCTGCTTTGTATATTTTGTTGTTAATATTGATTAATTATTCCGGGATGTTAGATTTTTTTCTGTTGTTGTATGGGCAAGAGAGTCCTAAAGAAAGCTTCGCTGTGACTGCTGATTGTCCTCTATGGGGCTAACCAATCAGTAGTCAGAGTAAAGGAGTTGGGGGGAGCCAGAGCTTTTGAAGCTGGAAGATCATTGTTTCCTATGTAGGAAATAACCCATATAGCCGAAGGACAACTGCAGCAGTGAGGAATTTAAAACATCTACTGTTATGGCAACTGTACTTTCTTTTTGCATACTTCGACATCTGTTCAGTATGATGACAGTAATGCTGGGGTGTTGTTGTGGTGGAGAAAAGGGTAAAGTAAGTTCATGAAAACATAACTTTCTCTGGTTCTTGATCAGATTTTACTGGGAAAGTCCCCTGCTAAAAAAAAAAAAAAAAAATCTTCCATCAATGAGGTGTGTTGTGGTGTTGAATGGGGGGAGTGCACTGTAAAACCAAGTAATTTTTTTTTGCTAGAAATGGAAATACATACATACATACATACATACATACATATATACATACAACTATTTTAAGCACGGGCATTAATGCCCTTCTAGCTTACCAATATACCAAAACACTTGTTCCCATAATAAGTGTCCACGCTGTTCTTAAAAATATCTAAACGGGTACTTCCTTTGATGTTATTTGGTAGTTTGTTTGATGAATCAGCTACTCTGTCAGAGAACCAGTTAGTACACTTCTCATTCCTATAGAATCATTTTTAATTTCTCCAAGTCCTTTGGGTTTCTAATACCATGAAGGGAATGGACCCCATTCCTATGTCAACGTACAATTAAAGTTCATGAAATTTGTATTGTTTCACTCTTTGATGTCAGCCAATAGTGCTGTTTGCAGCACCCACAATGAGTTACATGTATTGGTAGCATATCTAAATACGATTGTAGACTCTTCTTTATAAGACCTGTTGCTCCTACTGCTATTGGAATTGTCTGGGTATCTTTCTTCCACATTGCTATCATTCTTGCCTGCAAATCCTGATATTTTATGACTATGTGTCTCTCTCTGTACGTAGGACACTGTAGTCACTGGGTGCGGCAATTTCAAAGATTAATGCTATTTATGTCTTCTTTTCCTGGACCACTATATCTGGTTTTCTAGCATCTATCTTTTGAACTATTGGTAATGGATGATCCCATGTGATGTAGACTTCTTAATTTTCTGTGATGCTTTGTGGCTCATGTTTCCAATGTTTTTCAGCCACTTCAATACCATAATGTTTGCACAATCCCCAGTGCAACAGTCTTGCCACATTATTATGCCTTTCAGTATACAGTCCTTCTGCCATTAGTATGTCACAACCAGCAACGAGGTGTGCAAATGTTTCCAATTTGGTTTTATAAAACCTACTTTTGTCTGTTTCTCCCATATGTTAAATGGACTTTGTAAACCAGCATGTACATAGCCCACTATCTTGGGCTTCCAATATTAACCTTTCATCTCTTGGTTTGAATTTGCCTCTCCTTAACCATTCCTGTGTTCATTCCTGATTAACATGCGGTTCTTCCAGAAGTTTTCTATACTTGCAACTATATTTATGCTTTTTCCACAATTCTTGCCTTCTCATCAGGTCCTTCACCTTATATTCTTTCTTTTATTTTTTGGCACATTCAGTTACTGCCTGATTTGTATCTACTTCTGGTTTGATTCCATTCCTACTTGACACCAATATGTTTCTGCTAAGTTAACCAGAGAAGTCATCTTAGATTTATTCTCCTCATGTTTCAAAACTTTCACTACATTTGGGTCTTGTGAGGTCAGCGAATATGTGTGGAGTCCCATGATTGCAGATCTCTACATGTAATCATTTTCAAGGAGGCCCATCTCTCCTTCGGAATGGGGAATATATAATCTTGGTATGCACTCATTTTTATAAATCATTTAGTGAGCATGAAGCATCCTTCTTGTTTTCCTATCTAATCTAGCCAACATGTTTTGGGGCAAGTCAGTCACTCCAAAACTGTAAGTTAGGACAGGAAGAGCAGATTTGTTTATAGCTTGGATTTTGTTTCTAGATGTCAGCTCTGTTTTCAGGATTAATTTAAGTCTTCTGAAGTATTCCTTACTAAGTTTTATTTGCATTTGTTCATGTTTTATTGTTGATCCTTCATCAATTCTCAAACATTTATACATTCACTCTTTCTCTAGTTATTTTATATCACATTCTTGTCCCAAATTGATGTTTTCCTGGTGCTGCAGTTTTTCTACTTTAAAGGTTGCTTTTGCACACTTATCATGACTGTTTGAGATTATGAATATAAGGCTGAAATTAATTCTGTTGCAAATATGCTGAAAGATAAAGCATAGAATAAAAAGCTTGCTTGAATATATGTATAGAGTTTAGCAATGTAAAATGGGCATTCATACTGTATGTAATAGACAGGCTTCTCTTCACAGCATCAGAAAAAAAGCTTAGAAAAGCATTTTTGGAAAGCAAGTATCACATGCTTTTCTCATGTTTGCAAAACAAATATCTATACTCAGCAATACGTGATGTTTTTTCAATAGGAACAGAACAGATGTTTCCCTTCATACTTCTGTTATTCTGATTGTGTGCATTTGTGCATTTTCACATCAGCAGAACTGCTGACAGGACAATAGAAAAGTCTAAAAACAGACATTTTGTGACTTCCCACAGAAGGCCAAAAAAGTTACCAAGAGGAAATAACAAAATCGATGTGCGTGACTAGCACTCTATATAAAAACTGTAGTAATTCAGAGAGGGAGAGAGGGACAGAGAGAGGTATTTTGTAGAAGTCATCATTCATATCTGTAATAAAGGAAAACTTTGTAAATATATGCTACAATCTGACAGAAAGAGTACGTGTTGTTTGTTATAAAAAAAAAGTTATCTGTAACTGTGTTTATAGCTGCAAAATATATTTCTTTATCAGTGTGCAATTTGAAAGGCTTGGTGCTTTAAACAGACTACAGATGGAGTCATGCAAAGCTCTGTGTCTCTGATTCAGCAGTAAACAACACAGCAAGACTGTGTGTCTTAAGAAGACTTCAAATCCATCACAGTAAGCAGCACAGCATAACAACAAAGAAGCAGCTACACACATAAAATAAATTTTTTCAATGGTGACCCTAACGAACATTCCTAGCCTGTATCCAAAATAGGGGGAGTGAGTGGGTAATGCCTTGTATAAGGTCACTCCTGTAAAAACACAGTAACTAACATTTATGTTTAGTACTTCAGATTTCTACAGTTTTCTACAGTTTGCAGCAATAATACAGTTTATTAGACGTCTAAATCCGGAGTGAGACTGCAGCACAGGAAGGTGAGCAGTGCCATGAATTCTCCAAAAAAAGGTACAATACAAAGTTGTAAGACTGAAACTACCAGTTTTGCTAGACCAACTTCACAAGTGACTACAGAGACTTTTCAACTATCTACAGTAAAGCAGCCTGGCCATCTGCCTCTCTGTTGACTGGTAAGAAAATGTTTCAGTGTTACATACAGTATGAATGCCATAGAGGTAATAATAATAATAATAATAGAATGAAATGTTAGTTATACAGCATATTAGCAAATGTAAAACCTTATTAGGGCAAGTTAATTGTAAGGCATTTTGCAAATGGATTGCAATATCTGATTGGTATCTGAAACAAAATCATGTGTGGTATAAAAAATGTTTATTGTGTGTACAATGTCATAAAAATACAGCGCATGCCACTATTCAAAGGTTAGACTGTACAGACAAAAATTTTAATGGTAAAGAACCAAGAAAAGTTATGCTGACATTATATTCAAATGTTAGACAGTTATGTTCTGTTACCAGATGTGAAAGGTTTATTTCAGAGTTACAACAACAGTCAAATCGGTTATTGACAAAAACTCTAGTACATGTTGTTATAAAATAATTTAGTAAAATTTTAAAAGACAGACACAGTGAGTTCAGGAAGCTTAGACAAGTTATACATACATTTTTTTCAAAAGTGCTTAGGAGTTTCAGATTCAGCAGATATCAGGCAGACTATGAGGAAACTTTTGAACAGCAGTTGCAGGATAAAGAAAATAAATTAACTAAACTGACAGAGACTGGCTTCCTTCGTATAACAGCTGAGCTTAAAAAGAACAGGAAACTACAGCTGATTTGTACAAAATAAATATATTTTATGATATGTTTGTGTTTTGAAAATGGTTAAATATACATGGTAGGATGGTAGGATCTGATGTCTGGACAAATCATTCTCAAATGTTTAAAACTTCCATTCAGTTAAAGCAAGACATTTATCAGTACTACAGTAAAGTAGACCATATAACTGCTATTCTAATTGCATAGTCAAAAGGTACACAACAGTTTTAGTGTATAAAAATTAAATAAAAATAGTTACACTAAACAGTTTTAGTGCATAAAATTAAATAAAAAATAGTTAATAAGAGTAGAAATTTAAAGTCACAAGACTGGCATGCTTATATAAAGATATAAAGATACAAGACAGACATGCATGTATGTTCTTTTCATCTAGAGAGCATTTGTTTACAATGCACAAAAGCAAAGGGCAGACAACAGCAAATATAAGTAATGTAAATATAAACGTGTTAGTTAAGCTGATATATATTTGTTTTTTACAATTTTTATATAATTGTATAGTAACACCACACCAAACAGTTAAAGTTCTGAATTTTAAAAAGAAATAAAATCACAGATGGTATTAGTCAAAGTCTTTGTAAAATGACAGAGCAGTTAAATAAATAAAAAAAAATACTGAAATCAAAAGTTAAAAAATATGTAAGCTAATTGTAAAATAATGTTTAGTTTGCATAGTTATGCAAATCATAAATATAATACTAAGTGTTTTATAACTATGATTTGCATAGTTATGCAAATCATAAATATAATACTAAGTGTTTTATAACTGCATTTTACTAACAGATGATTAAAGGAAAAATGCTAAAAGGGTTAACTGAAATGTGAGCTCAGACCCTCCTAGACTGGACGAATAGTTACAGGAAATGTTGAGCAGATAAGATAAGAAACAAGACTGATTGCCAAACAAGTGGCTTGAGTTTTTCTATGTTCACATGCAACACTATTTGGTAATTGTAATAAAATGTCACAGCTGTGTATATATGTCACTGATAATCTGTTTGCAAGTAAAGGTTAAAAGTAAAAATAAAACCCTATTACAGCAAGTACAGCTAGCAAATGGGCCATAATATACATACAGTTCAAATAAATTATGCAGAAAGGTATAAATACCTACTAGTAGTAGTAAAACAGCAACAGCTTTATAAAAAGTAGACAACGGTCTATAGTTTAGTAACCTAATAAAGCAAATGTATAACCAAAGTGTTGGGCTGACATACATTATAAAGCAAATAGACAATACTGCAGTATACTACAGGGGGGAGGGGCACTCTCCCAGTTTTACACTGACTGTATAAGCAGTACTGCACAAGGGTCTGAAATAGAGCTACAGGAAGAAATAATATTCCATTCCTTCTTGACAATACTCTTTTAGGGGGGAAGGGAAAAGCGGGTATTAGTACATAAGAAACACTGGTAAACAAATTAAATCTGAAAGTCCAAGATATTTTATGTTAGTTATTATTGTATTGTTTAGTATTAAATTATATTTACAACATGTTAAACTGTAAAGCTATACACAAGATGATATAAAATTGCTTTATTACAGCTATACAAGAGAGAGTAAAGATATGTAAAAAATTGAACAGGAATGGCCACTATTTTTTATATGTTTTTGGCAAGACAATGTTGGTATGCAAAAAGCATAGTTGCCTGTGGTGGCAATTCCACTAGATATTTCTAAAGAGACATACACATTTTCCAAGATTTTGCTTGATGTTAATGTTACTAAATTTGTAAGATTAGACTAAGTTTACTTTATAGTCTTTGTATGTACAAATACAAAAGAATTCAGAACAAATGAAATTAATGTCTAGTAATGAATATGTGTGAAAAACCATGTTTAAAAAAATGGGTCCAGGGTACCTACTAGATTGAAATGCATGAATAACAAACAGTCTGTGTGTAAATACATACTGTACAGGATACATTGTGATAAGTTCAAAAGTAATTTGTCAAGTTGTAATATTATCACTGGTTTCAAGTTGCAGTTTTATCATTGGTTATTGGACCATCATTTTATCTGTTTCAGTATTGGTTATCCCAGTTATTCATACAGCTAATGGACTAATATGTAAATAGCATTCTTCAGTGTATACCAAAGTGTATGGGCAGTTTAGAAATGTGATGGTTAAAATGGCGTTGAAACTGTATATTTTCAGCAGTGTATAAATGCTTGCGGTAGAACATAGTTCTTGTATCTTATAATTAATTCAATAGTTGCAAAGATTTAATGGAACAGTTCTAAGTCATAAATTAATTTTTTTAATTGCAAAATAATAAATTAATCAAGTTATAAAATAAAATTAAAGCAGACACAGCCCATAACTGGTAAAATATTTTCAGAGAATGGTCTGCAAAAGAAAAAAGTTGTTAACTACATTCATTTTTTTGTAGTAATACTTGATATAATTACATTAACTATGTAAAATTGCGTTTTGACTTGTATCAAAAGAAGACTAGAGGTTTTGTTTCCTAATATGTTTTCTACTAAAAAAATACCTATCAGTATAAAGTGTTTTGAGTATGTTTAAAAAAGAGGGAATTTTTAGAGATTATGAATATAAGGCTGAAATTAATTCTGTTGTAAATATGCTGAAAGATAAAGCATAGAATAAAAAGTTTGCTTGAATATATGTATAGAGTTTAGCAATGAAAAATGGGCATTCATACTATATGTAACAGACAGGCTTCTCTTCACAGCATCGGAAAAAAGCTTAGAAAAGCAATTTTGGAAAGCAAGTATCACATGCTTTTCTCATGTTTGCAAAACAAATATCTAAACTCAACAATTTGTGATGTTTTTTCAATAGGAACAGAATAGATGTTTCCTTTCATACTTCTGTTATTCTGATTGTGTGCATTTATGTATTTTCACATAAGCAGAACTGCTGACAGGACAATAGAAAAGTCTAAAAACAGACATTATGTGACTTCCCACAGAAAGCCAAAAAAGATACCAAGAGGAAATAACAAAATATTTGTGCGTGACTAGCACTCCATATAACAACTGCAGTAATTCAGAGAGGGACAGAGAGAGGTATTTTGTAGAAGTCATCATTCATATCTGTAATAAAGAAAAACTTTGTAAATATATGCTACAATATGACAGAAAGACTATGTGTTTGTTATAAAAATAAGTTATCTGTAACTGTGCTTATAGCTGCAAAATATATTTATCAGTGTGCAATTTGAAAGACTTGGTGTTTTAAACAGAATACAGATGGAGTCATGCAAAGCTCTGTGTCTCTGATTCAGCAGTAAACAGCACAGCAAGACTGTGTGTCTTAAGAAGACTTCAAATCCATCACAGTAAGCAACACAGCATAACAACAAAGAAGCAGCTACACACATAAATTTTCAATGACCAAATGACATTCTTATATCATCTGAAAAAGTTTTGACAACCTGCAACTGTGCGTTCAGTTCCTCATCTGATGAGTTATATGTTTTTAAATCATCAACAAATAGAAGATGAGAAGTCTTTACACTTTGTTGTTTTTTAGGAGCCAAATTGTAGCCATGGCCTAATTTGTTAAGTAAACAGCTTAATGGGTTAATGGCATGGCAGAATAGTAATGGTGACAGAGAGTCACCCTAGAATATCCCCCCTTGAATTTTTATCCATAGGATAATAATCTGTCCTTTATCATGGCTTAACTGCAAAGTGGTCTGCCACTGTTTCATAGTCACTGTAATGTAGTCGATCAGTGTAGGGTGTCTCTTAATACATTTTTAAGCACTCTTTTATTCATGGATGTAGGATACTATCAAATGCTTTTTTATAGTCAAGCCATGCCATACTTAAATTCTTCCTCTTTTTACACTTCTCCAGTATGACTTTATTTAACAACAAATGAACATTTGTTCCATATGACTTTCTTCTATTGTCCTTTTGTTCTACTGCCATAATTGAGTTTTCTTCTAAATGACTATAAACTCTGTCAGCATCAATTCCCATGTATAGTTTATACATCGTTGAAAGACAAGGTATTGGTCTATAATTTTTAAGGTAGTTTGCAGGTTCACTCTTATAGGTTCATAGATAGGTACTAGGCTATTGGCCCCAGGGCCTATATAAGCCTAGCCAAACAGGTAGCCTGGCTTTCGCCACCCAAGAAAATTATTTTCCTGTGCCCCTGTCAAGCAGAGCCACAGAAGTGATCCCCAGGGTGAATTTCCTATCTCCCATCTAGTCATCACGATTTTTCTTGAAGAGTGCTAATGAGGAGCTTTGTTTGATATAGATAGGTAGTTTGTTCCAGGTATGAGAAGTCTCTAGGACAGGAATCTATTCCTCCAGCATGTTCTGTTTATTGTGGTGACAAGATTTAGGTCCCTAGAGTGTGTAGCTTGGAGGGATTGGGATTTCTTTAGGTGGAGCATGTCCAACAGCTCTGAGTTTGACAAAGCTTTGTATGTTAGGCAGAGATCACCTCTGAGTAGGCGATATGCAACAGAGTAAAGCTAGAGTTTTTTGAGGCAGTCTGCTTAGGGCATCTGTTTGAGGCCAGTAATCCTCTTTGTGAGGTATATCTGCTCACTTTCTAGTTGTTGTAGATGTCTTGTGAGGTACATACCAAAAGGGTTGTTGTACTCTATAATGGGTCTAATGAGTGATGAGTAGAGGGGAACAATGACCTCTTTTTTTCCTGGATAAGAAACCGTTTGTGATGAGGTATGCCATGTAGAATGATTTTCTGACTACTGTGGTGATGTGATTATCAAAGGAGAGACTACTGTCCACCTGTGTGCCAAAGTCTCTTATCTCTTTCAGTGTTAAGCAGACTACCACCTATGTGGTAGCTCATGGGTACAGAGTTTTTACCAAAAGGGATGACAATCCACTTTTTGGCATTGAGCTTGAGGCCATGGTTTGACACCAGTGAGGCCCTTTTGTAGGATGTCCACATCACTAGGAGTTTCGATTATGGCTCCTAGTTTGCAGTCATCTGCAAACTTCATTAGCCAAAGACCTTCTGTGTTAGCCCGTATGTCTGAGAAGTAGATACCAGACAGGAGAGGACCCAGGACTGAACCCTGTGGTACTCCACTTGTCACTGGTCTGAAGTTGGATTTGGAGTCTGCTACTTTCACAGTGTGGGTTCTGCCAGTGAGCCAGTTGGCAACCCATCTTGTGACATAGAGATTTATACCTAGTTTAGTGAGTTTATCTATAATTCCAGAGTGGGGGATGGTGTCTAAAGCCTTGGTGAGATCTAGATAGGCTGTGTGAACACGTTAACCTTATCTATGGCTTTGGTGACTGCTTCAAAGAAGTCTATCAGGTTTAGGAGACATGATCTGCCTTTTACAAACCCGAACTTGGTGGAGTCCAGAGTCTGGAGATTACCAATGTCATTGTTTCTAAGTTCCATGATGATGCGTTCCATAGCCTTGCAGACCAAGCTCATCAGGCTAATGGGGCAGTAGTTCCCAGGGTCCATGGTGGCTCTCCCTTTGTGGAGTGGGATAACCATTGCTGTGCACCATTCAGTGGTTACAAAGCCTGAAGTGAGGCTATGATTGAACATGGTATTTAGGTGGGTTGCCAGTTCATTCTGTAGTTCATGTAGAATGCAGCCTGGGATGTTGTCAGATCCCATGGCTGCTGTGTTCTTAGCTTTGAAGAGTGTGGCTTTTACCTGTGCAGCCATGATTACAGGAACTTTCCATTCTTCTAGTATAGAGATGGGCCCTTTAGGGGGTGAGAGGGGGTAAAGTTAGCAGTGAACCTATCTGCCAGGATGTTGACAATATCAGTTGGTTCTGTATACTTAGTGCCATTGTGCTGTAACTCAGAGCAGATCTGAGTGTTGCCATTGAGATTCTTGACATAGTTATAGAATGCTTTGCAGTTGTCTTTAGAATCAGTGGTGTTTTTGTTTTTGTAACTAGGTTTGGAGGATTTTATAAGGGAACTCAGCGTTTTACTGAGGCTGACCAGATAGTTTCTCCAATCATGGGATTTTACTCTTTTTTGCAACATTTTTTTGTTCTGTTGTAGAGTTTGTTTATGGCAGGGGAACGCCAGATTGGCTTCCTTTTTTTGGAGGATAGCATCTTGGTTCTGTTAGGGATTGCATGATCCATGCACTAGTGTAAGTGCTTATAAAGTGCATTTGTGTAGGATTCAGCAGTCGTACCTCTATTGTCCATCTGCACGGGTGTCGTGAAGTTTGCCACTTCTGTCTTAAGAAGCATGAAGTTAGCTTTGGAGAATATTTTTATGGTGGTTTCCCTAATGGGGGTGGGGTGGGGGTGGAATGTGGATGTCTAGGGTGATTAGCTTGTGGTCAAATCTGACCAATGAGGAATTGACCTCTGGTGTGGAACACCAGTTTCCCATATTGGTCATGACCAGGCCTAGGATATTGCTGTCCCTGATGGCAGTGTGGATAAGTTGATCCAAGGCATTGGAATTTATGAATTCCAGAAAATATTGAGCAAAAGAGTTGGTACATGAGTAGTTTTCCCAGTTAATGGGGGGGGGGGTAGTTGAAATCACCCATTATTAGGGTGTTAGGTTTTACCCTAATATTTTCCAGTGTATCAAGAAATGAGGAGTGGGAATCCTGGGGCATGGTGCGGGATCTGTAGCAAGCTACAATTTGGATTGTGTTCTTGCCCTGAGTTGGTTGCACTTGGATAATTTCGGATGCATTATTCTGAGCAACTAGCCTGGAGGTGTGGATATCCTTAATGAATATAGACACGCCTCCGCCTTTAGTGTTTCGGTCCAGGTTAGGTGGCCAAAATGGTGTGGTATGAATTATAGCCTGGTAATGCAGGGGTGCTCTCTGGAGCCTTGAACTAGGTCTCTGTCACTGCACAGATGTCGATGCTCCCCAATTTAAGGAGTGTCTCAAGTGAGTGCATTTTTAGGTTTAGACTTATAGCACTGAATAGCATTACCCTCAGATGTTTCTTGCTTGTACCTGTTACGGTAGTGAGCTTGTTATTTGAACATTGCCTAAAAAAGGCACTATAGGAGTGGCAAGAGCCTTAGCCAGTATCCAGAATCCCAAGGGTGACAGGTGCAGGCCATCTCTGGCAAAGCATCATGGTCTGTCGATCATGTCATCTCAGGCAGACAGATACTGGATCCCCTTAGAATGACACCAGTAGCTTAGCCAATTGTTGAAGTCAATCATTTTGTCCTTGTACTGTGGCATCATTCTGGGTGATGGCAGGATGCTACTCAGGGCTAGGGTCATACCTAACTGGGCTACAAGATTGGACAGCTCCTTCATGTCTCTTTTCATGTAGTCCATGGAGGTACATCTCAGGTCATTCGCACCAACATGGACAATGATAGAGTCATATTTGTACTTGTTGTGGAGTGACCTGAGTGCATGCATTATGTGGCGGATCCTGGCACCCAACAGGCAGCTGACAGTAACTCTCTCCTTGTTTAACCTGGTGAGTGGAACATCAGTGTGCCTGACTATAGAGTCACCTATGACTAGAGTGTTGGGTACGTTGTTATGTCTTATGGGCTGTGGTTAAGTGGCACTGAGTTTGTGGGCTATGTTTCATTTGGGTTGTGTTGGGGGTGGAGGTTGCTTGGGTTTCTGCTTTGGAGGTCCCCGTTGCTTGGGCAGATGTCTTTTGAGAGCCTCCATGAATGTAGGTGTGTGATTTGTGTTTCTATGTGTGTTTTGGTGATGTAGGTTTTGAGGGACTATGTGATGAGTGTGGTGTGGTGCAAGTGTTTACCCTCTCCTCTTGACTGTCTAGTTCAGTCTTGGGTGAAGAGAGATATGCTTCCAGTTTGGCTATATAAGTGCATCTCTCACAGGTTGTAGTGTTGGGTGGTAGAAGGAGCATTGTTTTGCCTGTTGTTAAATAGGTTGGCATCTGTTCAGGCTGTACATATAAATAGTTCTTACTCATGGCTAAATCCTTGTGCAAAGATGTTAATACTTTTAAGCAAAAGTTAGGTACTGCATCTGGGCCTGGGGTTTTCCAGTTAGAGGCTTTTTTTAACTTTGTCTCAGCCGGTCTCTGTTACTTCACCACATTTCATATCCTGCACCTTTAAACTTCTTATTCTTCATTTTACTTCTATCAATTTATCATTTTTATGTTCCACAGGATAATCATAGACACTTCTACAAAATGCATCTACTTCTTCTTTTTTTGGCAGTCTTTCAATTCCTTTTACCTTATTTCACAATTATCCATAAAACTTTTTTGGTCATCAATAAATTGCTTATTTTGTACTTTTCCTTTATATTTTTAGTTTTTCCACTTGTGCTGAAATTTTTAGTTTGCTATTTGCGATAGTGCATGATAGATTCTGGTCTGTTCTAATACTGTGCATTGCTTTAATCACATCTATCTTTCTTAGTATTTTTGATGATCTGTTCCCTCTTCTATAGTGAAACTTGGATTCACAAAGCCTCTGTGTAAGAGTTACAAGGCTTACACAAAGGCTGCAGTTAAATGGTGTGATGTCAGCATGTCATGCATATGCATGAGGGCATGCTGAATCACACCTAAGGCTAACACGGTCCATGTAAGACAGTAGGGGGCATGTCCGTTGGGCGAGCCCTGCAAATGGACACACCCCCAGAAGAGTAAAAGTCCCGAAAGTAAACCCCCACGACAGAGTCCGTGTAAATGTGAATAAACACAACATAACACATGCCCCCACAGACTATGAACATAAAATGTATAAATGAAAATCTTATATTTTTTTTTATAAGTTGTAAAGTTGTTTGCCCGTGAGTGCGCTCATTTGCGCGGGCATGCCAGTCGCTTAGCCACAGTTAGCAGTCAGTGGAAAAGCATATAAGAACTAAATATGCAAAGTAAGCCAAGAAGCAATAGCGTAGTGGTAGAGACGTCGGCTGAAGAGGAGGCAGTCATGGTTCGAGCCTCCACAACATCAATTTTTAGTTTTAGTGAAATAAGCACAAAACAAGTCCCTGACATATATGTACATATATAAAATTATATTTTATGTAAAATGTAATGAAATGGGCCATGTATTTTGAAGAAATGTGAGATAAAAAAAAATCTCAGATGTGCCTATAGCTGAGCTATAGTCTAACAAGTTGAGGATATCTGCTTGTAGGTGAGCAGTGTTTTAACAGGTGTAAAATGAGTGCCTGTGGGTGAGCAGTGGTTTAACAGGTGTAAAATGAGTGCCCGTGAGTGAGCAGTGGTTTAACAGGTGTAAAATGAGTGGCCGGGGTTGAGCAGCATTTTAACACGCTGAAACCGTGTGCCCGTAGCTGAGCTGAGCGTAATATGCGTGCTGACAGCCAAACGACGTGTAAACCAGCATAACCTGTTTGCGCGGAGCTGCGCACCGCGCCAACAAGCTATCCGGCGGGCAACGTTGAGCAAGCTGTATCAAAACTGCCTTTACACAGGCACAACTCCTAGCCTGTGTAGACAGTCATAAAATAAAAAAGCAATGGCCAGGCTCGAACTCAGGATACCAAGCACCATAGTCAAAGTACTGAACCACTACGCCATGACAGTTGCACTTAGAAATGCAGTAATAGCATATATAGGAATGAATAGAAAGAGGAGCATGACAAAGCAGGTTTTGTGAAGCTGATACAATTCCAAAATGGCCAATCACAGATAAGTGCGGGAAAAAACGGCATATATAAGCCCCATAGGTGGGAATACACAGCATAACCGATTGTGGAACCAACTTGCAGCCAGGATGTCAGGTGTAGGAGAGGGTAGTTGCTTCCGAGCAGAGAGGTGGGGCGTTGAGGAGTCCAAATATATGGTTTGGCTCCTCGTCCATGATCAAGAGGCCCAACTCATGCAGGGGCAGGTCCTGTGGGGAGCATATAGGGCTGAGGTGTGGGACCGGTTGGCACATGATCTCACCAGTGCCACAGGAATACCAAGGACTGGTGAGCAGGTCCATCACCACCATGCGGACCTGAAGAGATGGAAGCAGGACCAACTGAACCGTTGGATCCAGGAGGCCCGGCAAATGCCCAACACCCCACTACTAAGTTACATGTAATTATTTATGTAAGACATTAACCTAGCTGATATTATGGAGATGTGTATTCCAATATTACTTCATTTATATTACAGCTGCAGGTGTCCGTTCCATGAACCGTCAAGCCTATGCTGATAGGCTGGTGTGGTTGCGCCACCAGGCAGGTCAGTAATTCTCTTCCTGTAACTGTAAAAATATATATAACTATGACAGTTAGCAAAAGAGTGCAGTGTGGTCACTAATAATAAAATGTGCAAGTAACAGTGAAAGAGCGTTTGCAAGTACTGCTTGATTACAAAAGTGTGATGCAGCTTGTAATCCAAACATAAACATGAAACAAGTCTGAAATAAAGATGTCCCACCTGTAATATAATAGTACATAATCTGCAGCAGGCTGAAAAGTACAGCTGCAGAAGCTGAGTAAAACACATGTGTGAAATATATCCCTGTTGAAATTCTGAAACATGACATAAGTGAGACTGTTGGAAAGGATTGTTATAACTAAAGGTAAAACATGTCAATAAAGCATAGAATTAAGTACCATCCTGAATTGCAAAAATAAAACAAGTGAGAGAGTGTGAGAAAGAGGTATGAATCCACCAATAAAGTAGTAATAACACCTGAATAAATTACACTGCAGTCAGTACAGAATGAAATGAATGTGACAGGCAGAACCAAACAGCAACATGTGTTGAAAAAAGTACTGAAGCTGGAATGTGTGTCCCAAAATCTGGATATGTTGCTCTCAGTTTGCAATATGCAGATAGTATGGTTGTCTGAAATACCAAACATCCACAGTTGTCTATAGCCATATAAAGCAAATGTAGCAGGATGATGTAGCTGAACAGAGCCAGATATGAATGTGTATGGATAAATATGAAATGTATATTGATGCAGCAGTAACATTCCTATCACCAACCTGAAGTAGTTATCACATAGGAAATTATAGGCAGACCTGTAGTGTGTATATACCTGCAGATAGTAGAAATGTACATCATATGTATAGGTCCACAGGAACAAGTAAAAATGAAGAGCAGGAACACAATAAGAGAAAGCTTAAAATAAAATGGTGATTTATTAAATCCAGGTAAAACGTAAGCACTTTCAGCCAGAGCAACATATTTTCATTATTATTTTCAGATATAAACAACATTTCGGAAAATTTCCTTTGTAAATGTATTTCTGCTTTAATGTTCCTATGGTAACAGTGTTCTAGGAAATGCACTTTATGTTGATTGGCAAAGTAAATTCTTGTTACACTATTTAAAGTTTTAACACACACTCCTATGCTGTTTGTCTGATGAAGGCTGGAGATTGCTCTGGCTGAAAGCGCTTACGTTTTACCTGGATTTAATAAATCACCATTTTATTTTAAGCTTTCTCTTATTGTGTTCCTGCTCTTCATTTTTACTTGTTCCTGTGGATTTTACCAGTTTATTTGTGCGTATCATATGTATAGGTATTTGAAGTTGTTAATTAAATATTTCTTCACCCTACCCTATAACCACAAATAATCCATTCCATGTGAAATGGGTATGTGCATTCACAATTAACACCCCTGTACATTTGTCCTGTTGGTTCATACATATTTGCATGTACGTTGATGCATGTGCCCTGTTCATACATCCAAACCTGATGGCTTGTTGCCATCAATCAACCCCGCATGCTGTTGGATTGTGTATTGCTGTTCAAATTATGCATGTGTTATGCTTGCTGTTCAATGGCTTGAACTTATGGGTGTTTGGTTAATGGGAATACTAATGCATGCTGTTACAACTAATTGTGAATGGTATTGTACGTTACTAACCCAAACTGTCATAACATAATGCAAAACAAAGGACGACAGGGAAGGCGGGTTCCAGCAGACCCACCTCTCCCACCACAGCTGGCGAGTGCACCTGGCAGTAGTGCCCAGGCCGGACCCTCCTCCGTTGGCCCTGTGCCACCTGTGGGTGGAAGCACTGCAGGGGATGGGGCTCATCCCCCCTCTGCAAGCGTGACCGGAGGAGAACATCCACTCACCCTCCATAGTGTCCAGACTGTGGTGCGTAGGGAGATCCGGCACACTGTGCTTGGGCCCCTATGCCAGCTTGAGGCATGGGTGGCATAACTCATGGGCATGCCTGCTGCCTGGCCAACACAGCCCCCAGCACAGCCCCATCCTGGGCAGTGAAGGCACAGTGGCAACTGCCCATGGGTGGGGATCTCAGTTCCACTGTTGCCATCTGTGGGCTCATGAGCTCGAGATATCCAAACATCCGTCCCCGTCAATTGTGTAACCCCCCCCACATGTGTCATACACAACCCCTGTATGCGTCTTGTTTGTCTTGTCTGTTAACCTCCCCTACCTACCTCCCCAGCTATACCGACTTCCTGTACCTGACATACCACTCCCACCTGAAAAAAAAAAAAAGGGCACTCTGTACCCACAAAAAATTACTCCTCATACATAGCTGCCCATTTTGCACACATACCTGCTGGACATGTAAACTGGCAATTACAATTGGCTGTACAACAAATATTATTGTTGTCCTCACACCTCTCTCAGGGGTGGAAGGTTTCAAATTTCACACCAAATTACAAACATATGCACAGCTGTTGCTGATGAAGAAATGGGCAGCTATGGGCCTTTCCTACATCCCTCCTGCAAAACCCAAGCTTGTTTTCCTACTGTCCTACCCTCTTTGTGCCCCCTTTTTCACCACTTTCCTATCTCCCCATTTTCTTTTCTTTAAAAGAAAATAGCTGGTGTCTGAGAGTAAGCACTTTTAAGCAGTAGTAAGTGGGTGTGCGCTTCTGTGCGCTTAGCTAAGCGTGTGTGCGCAAAGCTAAGCGGCAGTGCGCATGCGTGACCTACACGCAAACCAGTGCTAACCTGCTTACAACTTTTTAAAAGTGCCTTAGTCACTCTGAATTACAAGGCCTGTAGTTTACTCAGCAGCAAAATAAAATACCTCCCTCAGTCTTGAACCCAGGACCTTGGAAACACTAGTCTGCATGACTTACCACTAAGCCATGAGTGCTATACAAGAGCATTGTGCTGAAAGAAATATATCATAAAATAGTAGGAATTAATGTAAAGGGAATATAGCAAGTCTAGTACACAAAGCATGTCATGTATATTTACTGTCAAATCTAGTGGATTTGTAAAATAGTACTGTGTGCTGAGAAACAGTCATGCTAGTTGGTAGCTACTAGGTAATAATGTCACAGTAGCATCTGGCAAGCCACACACATACTCAGAGCAGGATAAACACTGCCATAGTTGAATAGTTAAGGGATCAGACATAGCAACTGTGACTGAGTTACAGGGATGTCCCTGATGTAAAAACAAATGTCAATTGTGCCCCACTGACACTCTGTCAAATGTAATAACAGTAGGCAGAAAGGTGTCACTACACATGCAATGGTAACTATGACTGACTGAAGGTATGCACCACCTACACGGCACAAATGGTGTACTAATACATATGCTCGAAATAACCAACAGTCACAACTGCAGAGTATCAGAATATGTCATTGGAGTAACCCACTGCTATATACCATTCCATGAGGCTGATAAAAGATGCACCGGAGAGTATCTGAGGCCTGCTCAGCAGAATGATCAAATACCCCTGTAAGTGTCAAGGCCCACACCATGGCCAGACCATACTGCATGCAGTAACACCCTACCACAACAAACACATAGGGAATTGCTGGTCAAACAGATTTAGCAAACATTACAAGCTGTGAATGTAAATGGAAAATAGGAAAGCCATAGCAACACATTACAGGAAAGACACCTAGCAGGCATACAATGAGTGAATGTAAAGGCCAAATATTGAAACCATAGCAACAGATTGCAAGAGCCACTGCTATATACCAGTTACACCACAATCCCCACAGGAAAGCACACATACACATATACACAGTATTACTAGTCGTAGGTGTCAGTTTACATACACATGGAGAACAGGACACTGGAGGAAGGAATACTCAGCTTACAGAACAAATGCATTGCAGTGTCTACAACACAGCCTGAAATATGAGAGACATACCAACCCTTATACTCACAGAACAGTGTCCACAGCAAACCAGCATGGTCCCCACCCTGATAATCTGAAAGGCCTACGCCTACCTAACAGACCTTTTTATAGCACAGTCCTGTAATCACAATGAGAACTGCAATCACTACACAACAGGCTGCATGCAATTAGTAAATGCTGGCTAACAATTGGTGCAGAGGCCATCACATGGACATGTGCAGATACCTACAAAAGCATCCTGTACTCCCAGTCCACACATGTAATACTGTCATTCCACCCACTGGAGGTAGAGAGAGAGAGGGAGAGAGAGCGAGAGAAAAAAAATAAAGAAAGAAAGAAAGAGAAAGAAAAAATAAACCTGAAACAACAAAGCAAAGAGGCTGACAGCAGGCCAAGCAACTGCAAGCCTACACAAACAGCTGCAACAAACACAGGCAATGTAAAGTACTACTATAATACTCTACATACTGTGAACCCTCCAGATGTGTTATTGGTCTGTATCTATGTATATGAAGATGTGCATTGGGACAGAGACATACTGAAACTGTCACTGAAGGCTCCACATACATATGTATGTGATGGTAGCTATGTGCACATAGCAATGTAGGTTGTAGTGCAATGTACAAGTAGGTTGTACAGTAATGGGTGTTCAGCAGTACGTTACTGTGTGTATACATATGTGGAACTAAAAGGAGTATATATATATATATATATATATATATATATATATATATATATATATATATATATATATATATAAAACATGTGTATACATATGTATATCGAGATATATATATATATATATATATATATATATATATATATATAATATGCATATGTGTATACATAGATAGAGAGGGATGTAGAAATACATAGACATATGTAGTTTCACAGTGTCATAGTTTAGTACTAGGCTATCTGCAGACAGTGTATAGAATAGATTTAGAAACTTGCTCCTCTGTATAGTAGTGACACAGTGAAGACCCCCCCTACATAATAGCATTAGTTTACTGTGCCTCTGTCTAGTAGTGCTGTAAACCTATGATCTCCCATCCACTTGTCAAGAATGCACATGAAGAGTGTCAGTGAGGGACTCTGTCTAACATGAACTGGGATCCTGTTCCACAGTATGGGAAGCCTTTTAGTGATGGATCTGTCACTACAGTATGTCCTATTCATATGTGTGCTGAGGTTTAAATCCATAGCTGTCGTGCTTCTGATGGATTTGGATTGTATGAGGTGGAACATGTCCATCACTACCAGATTGGACATGGCCTACTACATCAGGCACAGATCACCCCTACGTAGGCAGTATGCTATGGAATAGAGCATGAGTTACGTTAGTCTGGCAGCATATGACAGTTGTTGCAGACCTCGATCCTCCTGGTGATGTACTCATGGGGTCCCCCTTGCTGTTGCAAGTGTCAGGTGAGGTACATACCAAATGGGGCATAGTACACAGTCATGGGCCTGATAAGGGAGGAGTATAGGGGTACAATGACCCCTTTTGATGTGGATGTGAATCCCTTCATGATAAGGTGGGCAAGGTAGGAAGTCCATCCAACCACTTTGGCAACGTGGGTGTCAAATGAGAGGTCAGCATTGCACAGTGTCACCAGGTCTCCGATTACTTTGTCTGTACTCAGTGGGTTATTGTTTATGTGATAATATGTAGGTACCTTGTCCGTCCAAAAGGGTATGAGTATACATTATGTGGCATGCAGTGTCAGGCCATGACTCTGGCACCAGTTGTTGGTGTCCGTGAGGCCTGTCAGTAGGATGTATGTGTCAGCAGGTGTATCGCCTATGGCGCCCAGTATGCAGTCATCTTTGAACATTGTCAGCCACTACCCTCCTATGTCTGCTTCCACATCTGAGAATGATATGCCAAACATGAGCAGTCCCAGGATAGAGCCCTGTGGGACACCACATGTGACTGACTCTGAGTCTGACATGGCACCAGTGAGGTTGACTTTAGGGTTTCTATCCGTTAGCCGGTTTGCAACCCATCATGTGACGTATGGATTTACATTTCAGCTGTTGATCATGTCTATGATGGCAGAGTGCGGTATTGTGTCAAATGCCGTAGGCAAGTCCAGGTAGGCTGTATGGACCACTGTGCCCTCAGCAATGGCTCTAGTGACTGATTTGAAAAGGTCAACCAGGTTCATAAGGCAGGATCTGCCCTCTACAAAGCCAAACCGGGTGGGATCAAGTGTCTAAGTCCCCAATGTCTCTGTGTATGGGTACCATAATGATCCTTTCCATAGTGTTGTAGACCAGGCTGGTTAAGCTTATGTGGCGGTAGTTACCAGGGTCTGTAGAGGTGCCTCCTGTGTGGAGTGGGACTACTGTTGCTGTATGCCAGTGTCCAGGTACATATGCTGTAGTAAGGCTACGGCTGAAGAGCATGTAATGTGCATGTGTAGCTCCTCTTGCAGTTCACGTAGCATGCAACCTGCAATACAGTTGGGTCCCATTGATGCTGTGTTTACAGCTCCGTTGAGGGTGGTTCCCAGCTGGACATCTGAGATGACAAGGAGGTTACAGTCAGCTGGGATAAGTAATTCCACATGTGTGGGTGAGGGAGGGGAGAAACCTGCACTGAACCTGTCTGCCAGACTGTTGGCATTATCTGTGTGTTCAGTGTAGCGTATGTTTGTGAACTAACTGTGAACACAACTGAGGGTTCCCACCCAGGTGTGTAACATAGCAAAGGAAGGCCTTGTGGTTATCTGTAGTGACCATAGTGATGTCCCTCTCATTGTTGGCCTTGCATGTTTGTACGACAAAAAGTATCTTTCTACTACTGCAGATCAGAGATGCCGTAGCTATATGGAAGTAGCTACCTTCTGTTGTTATACAATTTGTTCAATGCTGGGGTCCACCAGACAGGACGCCTGCCCTTGGTGGAGAGGGTCATGGTTTCATTTGTGATTGCATGATCCATGCATTCTTGGAGATGTCTGTAGAAGCATATGTGAAGGTGTCTGCATTGTGGGAAGTGGATTACACTGGCCCAGTGGGCATTAAGGATACCAACTCAGTTATAAGACGTGTAAAGTTGGCATGTGAGAGGTTTCCCACTGTAGTCTTCTGTATTGTGGGGGAGGTGGGATATGTATATCCAGGGGGATTAGTCTGTGGTCAGATGTGACTAGTGAGGGCTATACTTCCAGTGTGTAGCACATTGTCCCCATATTTGTGATGATCAGGTCTAGTATATTATCTCCTGTTGTGGGAGAGGTGACTAGCTGTTCCATTGCATTTGACATAGTGAATTCCAGGAACCTTTGGGCTAGTGTGTTTGGGGTAGAATAATGCACCCAGTGTATGTTAGGGTAGTCACAGTATCCCAATATGATGGTGTGCGGTGGGACATTCATATCCTCCAATGTCTACAGGAAGGCTGACTGTGGTCCCTGAGATTGGGAGGGTGGTCTGTAACATGCTACCAGTTGTATAGCAGGTTTGCCTATGGTCATCTGCACCTGGATGGTCTGTGATGCTTCATGTGTTGCCACTAACCTGGAGGTGTGTGTGTCCTCCATGAATATGGACACACACCCTCTCTTTTTGTTTTGTCCTGAGTCCTGGGGCCAAAATGCATGATACAGGGTATAGCCTGGTACCGCTAGTGTGCTCTCAGGAGCCTTAAACCAGGTTCTCACTTACTGCACAGACATCGAGATTGGTAGAATATGTATGTACAGATATATGTAATACACACATACATATATAGATATCTGTAGAGACTTATACATATACAGATAGATCTGACTGACAACAGATATGTCTGTATATGACTATCTCTCACTCTCTGTCCCACCCCCTCACACTCACACTCACCCTGTGTCTCTCTCTCACTCACTCCCCCTCTCTCCCCACATCTATATGTATATATCTACATCTATATATACATATTATATATACATATATACAAACAGCTATATATCCATATACAGATATAAATATATCAATATATATATATATATATATATATATATATATATATATATATATATATATATATATATATATATACACATATATAGACTGTGTGAGGCACATGTGTTCAGATGTCTTGCAACAGGTGCCTGGTGTCACAGTCATGGAGTGAACACCAGTATGGATACTGGACTACCATACTCCATTCAAAAACACTGACACCAGTAACCACCACATATGTACATGCCTGCCCACCACTGCATGTGTCAGGGGGGAACAGGGTCAACAAGTGTACAATAGGCTCCACATCGATATACACAGTGGCACACTAGTCCTGTAATACCTGTACATGGAATGTGTCAGCGGACATGGTGTGTCAGCTATGGACATGTAGGTGACTGTACCTCTCCACACCCCACAATGTCCTACATGGTATGTACCTCCCATGACAGCTACAGATATGGAGAAGGACACAGACATATGCAAGTAACTGTGTCAATGCACTCAAACACCACAGAGCGCACACAGACTACCTACATAGAGGTTACCACTGCTGGATATACATAGTTTGGTCACACCCATGACAGTTGTCTACCAACCATGGTAACACCTCCAACATCCACAACACAAATTACCTATGTCTGTCATCCTTGTCACTGCAGTATAGAGCACATGGTGGAGGTACGGGACCCTACCCACAGATGTGACATACCCTGTAGTAGACCACACAGAATTAAGAAGCAAGGCTCCCCATGAGTAGATGTCAGACATACCCCTGCTGAATGTTATGCTGATAGGTAATATGCCATATGAGTCACCCTGTTTAACTGTTTGTAAGGAGCAGGTACGTTCATAACACGTGTCACAAGGGGCAGGGTAGCATAACAGTATGCTGCTGTAGGCCCAGGGCCAAAAGCACACTACCTACCTAGGACACAATGCACACCCATGAACACATTGCAAACTGAATATGTGAGGTGGAATGAGTGTGCTAGTGACTGGATGCATGTTGTGTACTGGTGTGATTTCTCACCATGACTGTCTGTCTGTCATGGTAGTGTGTGTCCTTGGTGTGAGGCCAGAGACAGGTGTATGAGGTATTGCAATCAACACATACTACATTGCCATATGTTGTTTTGTGTTACCCTGTATGTCACTGTGGTGTAGGTGGGGTTATGGCAAGTAAGAGTAGTGTGCATCACCAGTGTAATATGTAACGTGCATTGTGTGCAGTGCATGGGCTGATAATGTTCCCCATACAGTACCTTGATACAAACCCCCAGTGTGAGGTTGTGTATTGTACCTGAAACAGTGTGTTGACTGCTGCAGTATACTAGTCTGTTGTATGGAGTGTGCCAGGTACTGCTGCATAGTTGTCGGATGAGCACTGATATCTGGTCATGTACATGTGTATCCCCCAATAGACAGACAGATGCTATATATGGTACCTAAGTTATATCACTGCAGTCAATTATTATGTGTATTATGTGTGCTATAGTTTGCTGACAGATATTGCTGACATATTTTCCTTCTCCTTTTCAGGGCCATGGTTCACCAGCGGAACCCAGTCTACTCCACTGCAGAGGAGGACGAGATACACCAGAGCCTGGTGCGGGATTTCGCTGTACTCTTTTCCCGCACCAGCCAGAATCAGCAGGAGAGGGCTGCACTGTGGCAAGACCTGGTCCGTCAGGTAAATGACATAGGCACACATAACCGGACATATGAGCAGGTACGCCATCACTGCAGTGATTTAATTAGAAATGTCCATCAGCGTGCATTGGATATCCACAGGCAGCAGCTTGCCACAGGTGGTGGGGTGGCTAGACATCCCCCCTCACCAGACTGGAGGGACTACTCCTGAGTGTTGTGGCTCCAGCACAGCAGCAACAACAACAGCATACATGTGTAATGATGGAGGCTGGAGCCACACAGCAGCAGGACACAGAGCATGCAGGTAACATGCCATGTGTATAGTTGACCATTCTGTACACTGTTAGGTTATGCATGTGTGAGGTGTGTCCTCATTTTGTAGCTGTAATCTTGGTAATTAATGTACATTAGTGATAACCTCATTATCTGCAGTACACCTGTGGAAGCTAACTGTTGCACTACTGAACTGTATCATGCCCACAGTATCAATGGCACAGTTGTGCCCACTGACGATACATGTCTCTATTCCGCAGGTCCCTCTGGTGTAACAGCAAGGCAGCCTATCCATGCTGGTGAGTGTGTAATACCATTACATTCAATACTCTGTATACTAATAGTAATAATAGGCTGAAGCAGTAGTGCTATGTGTTTGATTGCAGGTGTGTTTGTGTCTGTGGGTTGATATCTCATATACTGAGGTGTGTGCATGTGTGCATATGTGCATGTGCCCATGTGTGCATGTGCGCATGTGTGTATGTGTGCATGTGTGCATGTGCGCATGTGCGCATTTGTGCATGTTTGCATGTGCCCATGTGTGCATGTGTGCATCAGTGGTGGCATTGTGTACACATTGTAAACTGTGTTTCCTGTCTTACTCCCACAGGTTCTGGTGCTGCTCTGGTGTTGTGCAGCAGGGAACCTGAATCAGCTGCTGTGGTTAGTGATAATGATGATACCTGTGTAATGGCACAGGTAGGTGTGCCAGGGTCCGTCATTGGTCAGCCAATTGACACTACACAGATGTCGACCCCATCAATGCGCATAGTCATCCTGCCAATACATCCTTTGTCACCAATGTCCCTAGGTGATGGACAGAATACAGTGGGCATTGACCAGGGTAGTGTGGTACCAGTGGCACATGCATCCCCACACTGCAGCCATAGCCAGGGCCCTGACACGGTACCACACAGGCAGACATCCATGGGTTCTCGTGGGAGCATCCGTAGTCGTACCACCCCTGTCAGACATGCCCACAGAGGTCTTTCAACCCCAGCTATGTTTCGGGCTGTAATGCAGGCACAGTCACGTATGGAAATGTACACCAGACAGGATCTGAGGGAGCTGAGAGCATGTCGCCCAGCCATGAGTGACAGTATGCGTGATGTTGCGGCTGCCATCCGCAACTTCACCGAGGTCATTGACAGACGTTGGGGGGACACATTAGATCTGTTCCACAACTATATGTCCATGAGCCAGGGCAATGGTGGATGGTTGAGGCATTGACGTGGCCGTATGCCAGCAACAGCAGCAGCTGGCAGCCGTCGCGGATGACAACAGGGCCGCGGCCACTCACATAGTGCCAGCAGCAGCCCCAGCAATGCTGCGTCTGTGCTATCATCAGACCGCCCCAGGAGACCACTTGCACATGGCACTGGACAGTCCCAACAGGGACCTGTCTCCAGTCAACAAACACCTGCTTCTGATGACAGTACCCAGTCTGGCTTAGTACCTGATACGGTCCGTAGCACCCCTGCCAGGCACAGGTACCATGTCCGTGGCCACAGACAGTGATCTGTATGCCCTGGCAGGTACAGTCTGTGGCTGTCCACAAACACCTGTATATGGTAGCCAAGAGGTGGGACTGTGTGCATTCATACACACATGCAAAGTGATAACACCTAGGGCTACCGCATACACGCACACACTGCATCAACATTGCCCCATCTTGTACTGCTGTCCCTCACCAACACACACAAACAGACATGTCAATTGGTTGCATCAGTGGCAGACTCAGGCATACCAGGTATACACCCTGTGCATATGATGAAACTGTGCCACCTCCTTCAATCTGTAAAATCAGTGCAGAAACAGATTAACATGGTGCTGATGCACAGGGTGACTACATAGACGTATTGTAATAGTATTATGTTGACAACAGTACAGTGTAATGATAGCATTGTGGGTATATACCAGCATGCCTGATGCAGTTACAGCATGAATGTCATTGTATTGTTTTGTACACCCATAGTAATTACCACAGTGTTCTGTCTGCACATCTTTGCATACTGGTGGTGAGGCTGTGAAGGGATGGCCACCTACATAGGTAGCACAGGGGATACAACAATGTACATATTGATACTCAATGATGGCCATGTCAGCTGCAAGTTGCATGCTGTCCACACACAACTCTGCAATGCAGATGTTCCAGGATGTTGATATCTGTGCAGTACTACACAACAGATTCAAGGCTCACAAGAGCACACTAGCACTACAAGGTCACACCTCATACCATGCATAACAGCACCAAAACACAGAACTAACTTTGACAGGAGGGAGAGTGTCCATACATGTCATGGATACTGTGATGCCAGGACAGGTAGCATACATCATACTAAGTCTGGAACTGCTGAGTGAGGGCTCAGTGTCTGTTATTTGACATGTGTATTATTACAGGTATGAGCACTTGGGTATCAGGCCAGTTATTCAACATTACGAAGGTACGTGGTCTATACACTTGTGGGGGGTGTGGCTGGTCCCAGCCCGTCTGACCTGGGAATGTCTGGGTACTGGCTTAGAGTGCCTGCATATATGCACTGTTACATACTGGAAGTCGTACACCTTGTTTGTTGTAGCATAGTCTACATACAGGCCTGCTGACTGTAGCTTTGTTTGTATGCACGTTTGCCTGTTATGTTCCTGAAACACTGATTCAACCTGCAGTGCAGATATACAGTGCCTCTGTGGATCCCTAGTGACATCTGTGTTGCTTACTGTACTGATGTCCATGTGTCACTTGACAGAATGTCACTGTTTGTCCTGTTTGCATGTAGCTTGCCTGTAACACATTGCATATGACTTACCTCACATTTGCTCAAGACAGCATTTATATATGCCAGCACTAACAAATCAGGAGCACTACACCCTCACATAGTCACCTTGAGTACCTTGTTCCACATTGGCCCTATGTGTCGTTACTTAGTATGGGAGTCACAATGCTATGGTAGCATGTGCAAAGGTCACCTGTCGATCTACTCTCAGGTCCAGTTGGTGAATCTGTGAGTCATGTGGCAATGTTACAGCTGCCTCATGTACACAGACAACCCTCTCCCCTTACCATACACGTACAACACATGTGAGAGATGCAACCACATAGCCAAACTGGGGGCTAAGCTCTGTTTACACAGCACTGGCATTCCCTGTCAGGTGGAGTGGGATACTACAGTGAATACAGTACCAGTCTCCCATAGACCTGCCATGACCACAATCCAAACACAGAAACACACAGGTACATTATTGGGCTCTCAGAATAGCATCCTGCCTGAGCAGTTGACACCTGCAAAGCAGACACACAAGCAAACGTTACGCCAGAGCACAGCACATGCAACACATAGCTCACAAAGCCTGTGTACCAAACAGTCTCAGGCCATATGGCTAGACAACACACCTGCTACAGTTGTATGGGGTACCTCTATCGTCACATACACGGTGGTCCTGCTCCCAGGCTGAACAAGGTGACGGTCACGCTCAGCTGCCCGTTGGGCACTATGATGCACATAACACAAGCAAAGCGGTCACTCCAAGGCATGTAGAAGTATGACTCAGTCATTGTCTGTGCCAGTGTGTATGACCTCTGACGCACCTCCCTGGACTACATATTAGGGGACATAGCGGGGATCTCTGAGCTTGTGGCACAGGCTGGTATGACCCTGGCCTTGAGTAGCATCTCACCCTCACCATGAATGCTGCCACAATATGTAGACAGGATCATCAGTTTCTGCAATTAACATATCTTTCAGTGACATCCAAAGGGGATCCAATGCCTGTCAGTGTGGGATTACATGCTGGACATGCCACATTGCTTTGCTTGGGACAGCTTGCACCTGTCACCCATGGGCCGGTGTATATTGGCAGAGGCTGTTGCTACACACATAGTGCCTTTGTATGCAAGGCTGACATTACATAGCCACCTACACAGGTATCACACGGGATGGGACACTAATAGCAATGCTACTCAACAGCAGCAGTGTAAACCTCAAGATGCATGCAGTGGAAACTGTCCTTAGCATGGGTTACAGCAATATCTGTGCAGTAACAGACTCCTGGTACAAGGCTCCCAGGTGCACACCATCAGTGCCAGGTCATTCCTGATACCATGCTTGTCATCCCCTACATATGCACCAACCCAGAACAGGGGGGTTGTATCCAAAGGCACCTCAGATACACACACACCCCCAGGTTGGTGGCACTGCACAAAGCATCAGAGCCTCTCCATGTGCAACACACAGTGGGTTAGACTGCCTTCAGGTTCATAGCCTAGCACACACCACACTCCCATACCCAGGAAACCGACTTGGCCTTCCTGACAACACTGGGAATATGACGGTCTCTACACACACCATTATATGGTAGTACTGTGACTACCCAAACATACAGTGTGAGCATTATTCTAGCTGCAAGACCCTATCTGAAGGGTTCTTATCATTCATTTCCTGCATTGCTATGGAACAACTTGTTACCACTCCCACAAGTGGTGACAACATGCTGCACCTGTTCATCACCAACATGTGGACTATATGCTCCAGACCAATCATGTATCCCTTGCTGGTGGAATGACACCATCTACAACCCACACTGTATAGTCACATACCACATGCAGCCCCTGCACAAAACACCACAGTCATACAGTTGTCTGATGCATATTCCATGTATTCACATGAAGCAGGCTTCAGACATAACTCTTGCAGTTCACAGGTACATATGTGTAGGTGGCACACACATACATCATGTGTGCATTGACATTACGGATATAATGTATGTCGTGCAATATTGGGAACAACACCCCACACATATGGACAAACTGTGTGACAAAAATACACATGGCATTTGTAGGATACAAACCCCTACCTAACTATGTTGGATCACTTGTGAGAGTCGCAGTAGCAGAGTTTCCTATTTGCATTACTGGGAGGACTGCTTTCTCCTGTTTTACTTATAGGGTGCTGACATCATCAGTGTTTAGACAGTGGAATATGCAGCATGTGTTGTGTAGTAATAGTTGCCAAAAGGGACATTTCTCATACAGATGGAATTGCACACACTACTCCCCCACACACTGGGCACTTGCAGGATTCAAACCCCTACCTAACTATGTTATGACACTTGTGAGAGACGCATTAGCAGAGCATGCTATTTGCATTACTGGGGGGATTGCTTTCTCCTGCTGTACTTATAGTGTGCTGACATCATCAGTGTTTAGACAGTGGAATATGCAGCATGTGTTGTGTAGTAATAGTTGCCAAAAGGGACATTTTTCATACACATGGAATTGCACACACTACTCCCCCACACACACACTTGGCACTTGCAGGATTCAAACCCCTACCTAACTATGTTATGACACTTGTTAGAGACACAGTAGCGGAGCGTGCGCTATTCACATTACTGAGTATATTTCTGCTTCTGACATATGTATAGTGTGCTGACATCATTATGGATGAAGAGGTATGTACATCTGTGACTATCCATCAGTACAGGGGAGAGCATATCTATGCATTAACTTTGCACAGGCACGGTGGCCTACTGTACTGTGGAGGCAGATGCCAAATACACTGCGGATAGCCTTCTGTATTCCCTAGGGACAACAGTCAGGTATTGCACTCTACGGCCATATGTTTACCTGTCAGATGCAAGCATCTGTTGCTCATATCCTGTTTGTGGGTCTTTATTGCCAAAGCCTTCCCTATCTCTATAAACAATGTGTGTACTGTGGGAGATGTTTGCATATGAGTGGGATCCAGTACTTTACTTATGTCTCTGTTGTAACTTCACTGTGTGCACTGGGCAGATGTCTGTATTGTGGGTGGTTCCTGTGTTAACACATAGAAATGCCAGATATGTGTGTGCAACTGATGAACTGTGACATGGCCTAAGTATGTGAGCATGCCCAGTTCGCAGTTTGTATGGCTTCTTGACTGCCACATCTCATTTATCTAAGTGTGCGAGCATGCCCAGTGTGACCTTTCCTTATGTTGGGATCTGTGGACCACCACATTTCTGTTTGTGTGTGGAAGCCATCTATATATCACATGTACAGTTGAGTGTTGGACATCAGGTTGTGTTCTTACTGCCCAACTGCTGTGTGCCTGAACCTAACAGGCATTATGCTGTGCCTGCAGGGATGCCATGGGATAGTTTGCATACAGTTGTCATCATCCTTTCCTGCTGACCAAACAGTTGTATTGTTGTATAGTGTACTGGTGCAGAACTTTCACTGTGGTGGACAGTATAATCGGTTTCAGTCCTATCACTGCTTGTAATGTTTATAGTGAGCACACCAGACTGGTTGAGGGCCAGTTGTGCAGATATGACCATGTTGTATTTTGTTCAGATATGGACAGCTTAGTACATGATTGTCCGACATTGTTAATGTATTCCACAACTTGTGTGGACAGTGACAAACAATGGCTATGTGCCCTAGTCTATTTGTAATGCTAGTCAGAGAGTGTTTGTCCTTCAACACACATTTACTGGTGTTTGCCATGACATATGTCATGGTTAGTGTGCTGTGCCTCTGTCTACCCATGACATACAGGTGATATCCAGGGTAAACCTACCATCTCCTATCCAGTCATCATGATTCCTCTGGATGACAGTCACTGAGGGACTTCCTGGATATCCTGTAGTGGGAGTTTAGTCGTGAGTGGAGTGAGCTTCTGGGTTATGGACCAATCAGTACAGCATGTCCTGTTTATGTCTGTGCTGGGGTTCAGGCCTGTCAGCTGCATAGGTCACCAGCATTCAGTGTTTACATGGTGCCAAATGTCCATTGATACCAGGTTGGTCATGGCTCTATACATCAGGCACAGTTCACCTCCAGCCAGGCAGTATGGCACTGTGTGGAGCTGCAGTTTCTTTACTCAGACGACACATGGCATCTATTACAGCTCTGCGATCCTCCTGGTGGGGTATTTGTGTGGTCTTTCCAGTTGCTGCAGGTGTCTGCTAAGGTACATCCCTGAAGGGCCATTGTACGCAATTGTGAGGCTGCTGATGGGTGACTGGAGAGGCACATTGACCTACCCTAACCAAGCTGTGCTTACCTTCATGATTAGGTGGTTATATGGTATGTTTCTGTAACCACTACAGACACATGGTTGTCACATGCAGGATATCTATCACCTTGTGTCCCCAGGTCTCTTATTGCTCCTGATGTACTTACTGGGTTAACACCATTGTGGTAATTTCTGGCCATGTACTGTGTTTCCACAGGGGTTGACTATACACTATTCTGCATTTAGCTTGTTGACATGGCTGTGGCACCACTTGTGTGTTTCTATGTGTGCCTTTTGTAGGTTGCTTGTGTCAGCTGGAGGGTCCGATATGGTGTCCAGTTTGTAGTCCTCTGCAAACCTGTTCAGACAGAGTCCTTTCATGTTGGCCTGTACCTGTGTGACATATATAGCATACAAGAGAGGTCCCAGGACCATGCCTTGTGGGATGCCAGTTGTACCTGTTTTGCAGTCTGCCATAGCTACAGCATGTCTGCCAGGTCAGTTCTGTCCTTGAGCTGGTTTGAAACCCATCTACTTGCATAGGGGTTTATAGTTAGGCTGGTGAGCTTATCTGTACCGCCAACTAGGGTATTGTATGGAAGGGTTTGGCAAGGTCCAGATAGGCTGTTTGATCAATATTCCCCACATCACTGGGCTTGGTGCATGTTTCACATGAGTCAGACGTGTACGGGGCAGGATCTGCCCTATGACAGCCACACTGGGTAGGGTCCAATGTCTGTAGGTACCCAATCTCGTTATTCATGGGTTCCATGATTATCCTCTCCATTACTTTGCCAACCTAGATAGTCGGGGTTGAGGGGTGATAGTTTGCAGTATCCATTCAGGCACCCCCTTTGTGGTGTGGGACAACTGTTGCTGTACACCACTCTTTGGGTACATATACTGTGGTAGGACTGATAGTGCACAGTAATGATATTCGCTGTTCCATTCTTCTTACAGCACTTGTTGGACACAACCCAGGACACCATCTGGTACCATTGATGCTGTGTGCTGTGCTTTGTGGATGCTGGCTGTTACCTCAGCATCTGCAATGTTGGGGGGCAAGCACTCTCCTGGGATAGATATTTGGCAGTTAGGTGCTGGTGGGGAGGTTGGAAGGAATCTGTTTCGTAGGCTGTTGGCAATGTGTGTGGGTTTGGTGTATTGTTTGTGATATTAGAGTGCTGCAGAGCATATCTGTGGATTATCACCATGGTTCCTACCATCAGGTAGGACAGCTGTGTGATAATCCTTTGTGTCCTGCACAATTTATATCATCATAGGTTCATAGGTTCATACTAGGCTATCTGCCCTGGCCTTGTTTGAGCACGGACAGACTGTGTGTGGGTCTCAACACCCCTTGCAATGTGCATATTATGCCCACGTAGGGTTTACTTTCCTAGATGTGACACAGGGATGGCCCCCTGTGTAGACCTACTATCTCCCATGCACTTCAACGGATTTCTCTTGTTGAGTTTGTGTGTGGAGCTCAGCCTATCATGGACTGGGATTCTGTTCCAGAGTGTCCTGAGCCTCTGGGTTATGGGTCTGTCCCTCCAGCACATCCTATTAATCTATGTGTAGAGGTTCAGATATCTCACTGTGGTGGGTCTGCTGGATTTGGGGTTTCTGCAGTGGAGCATGTCCATTCATTCTGGATTGGACATGGCCTTGTACATCAGGCATACATCACCTCTGACTGTGCAGTATGCTTCTGAATTGGGCTGTGGTTTCTTCAGCCAGGCTGCAGATGTTCAATGTTTGGACCCTTTATCCTGTTGGTGGGGTACATTTGGGGTCTTTCTGACTGCTGCATGTGTAAGGTAAGGTGCATCCGAACTGGGGCATAGTTGTCACATATGGGCCTGATAAGGGAAGGGTATGGGGGCACAGTGAACTCTGTAGCTCTACATGTGCATCCTTTCATATTAAGGTGGGCAATATAGCAGGTCTTCCTGGCCACCTTGGCAATGTGAGTGTCACATGACAGGTTACCGTCCACTTGTGTCCCTAGGTCCATGATTACTTCTTCCATACATAATGGATTGCCACCTATGTCATACTTTGTGTGTGCCTTGTTTGGTATTTGTTGGGACATTCATACTCTGAAGTGTCTTCAGGAAGGCTGGCTGGGGTACCTGGGTTTGTGTGTGGGGTCTGTAGCAGGCTTCAAACAAGTACACAGTTTGAGACAGTGTTACTTGCCCGTGGATAGTCCGTGCTATTTCTTGCTGTGGTACCAACCTGGGGGTGTGGTTATTCTTGATAATTACTGGTAGCCACACTCCTATTGTCGTGTGTTCCATGTTTTGGAGCTGTAGAGCATGATATGAGGCATAACCTGGTAGTATTAGGGTGCTATTCTGGGTCTTGCCCAGGTTTCTGTTACAGAACACATATTACCATACTCCATGCTGTGGTGGGTTTGGTCTGCATGCACCTTGCAGGTTAGACTTCTGGCATTGGGTAGCATTACATCTAGGTTATTATCCCTTGTGCTACCTATGTTGGTGGGTTTGTGTTTCCAGACTCACCTATTCCAGGCACAGTGGGGGTGACAGCATCCTTTGCCAGTATCTACACAGCCAGGTGTGCTGGGTGCGTGCCATCCCTAGCAGGTGGGGCATCATGTCTTGCTCGGCATGTCAGCCCAGGCTGTCAGCCATGTGTTCACCCTTGCTAACAGCAATACCTCAGCCAATTATTGTACTTGATCTTGTTGTCTTCATAGTGTGGCATCATGCTTGGTGAGGGTGAGATGTTAGGTTGGGTCTTCATGTTTGCATATACTAGATGGTGTTACATTGCTTACCACATGGCAATCATGCCTCAGGTGGTGCTGCAGGGCTGCCTCTGTCGGATGCACATACTATACTCCCTGTACATGTTTGAGAGCAGGTTATGTCATGTTAGGCATCCCTGTTACTATATGAGTGAGTCAGAGAGGGGCATCATTCCCAGGGTTCCTACTGAGCCAGTGTATGTGCTATGCGTTGCCTCTTTGCCAAGGCCAGGGCATATTGGGCATGCCTCCTTCTGCCTACTGGGGCAGGCTCAGGTTGTTCCTCCTCCGAGTCACGCTCTGCCTGTGATGGCCTTGCCAATGGTGAGGGGCTGTTTGTCCCGGCCCTATGCTGGTCCTGCTGCAGCTGTTTTCACAGGATCATATTATGTAGCATAGCACATACCATGACAATTTGGATACATGTAGTTGGTGAGTACTGCAAGGCTCCACCAGATGTGTCCAGGCACCAGAACCGTGACTTGAGCAGCCCAAACACACGCTCTATTACATTACGTGTTTGTGCGTGTGCCTCATTATGGCGTTCCTGTTCAGGTGTGTGTGTGTTTCTGATGGGTGTCATCAGCCATGGCTCCAGTGCATAACCTGCATCCCCCACTAGGTGACCATGTGGGATGTCCCCATTGGCAAATGTCTGGTACAGCTGCGTCAAATGCCAGATATGGGAATCATGGTAGCTCCCAGGGCAGCCAGCACACACATTCATTATTATGCCCTGGGCATCACACATGACCTGGCAGATGATAGAGGGGAAGCCCTTGTGGTTAATGTAGGCCCTACCCCGCTCACTGGCTGGTGCTTTGATGCGTATGTGTGTGCAGTCTATTGCACCCACTACCTCAGGGTATTCCGCTATTTGCTGGAAGAGACGCATATTGCTGGCCAATACCTTACGGGCATTGGGGAAATATACATGATCACCGATATGTGCTGACATGGCATCCAGGAACTGGTGCAGTACCCTGGAGGCTGATGCCTGTGATATCCCTATCATATCACCAGTTGGTCTCTGGAAGGTACCTGTTGCTAGTATTCTTAGGCCAACACATACCTTGGTTTCCACTGGGATGGGTTCCCCTCTGTTGGTTCTGTGTGTGAGGCGTGACCTGCACAGCTCAACAATTTGCTGCAGGAGGTCTCTGTCCACTCTATAGCACTCCACTATCTCCAGCTCATGTAACCCCTGGTAGGTGACCCTGGGCCTGTACACTCTTCTCCGTCTCCTCACTGTGGGTTGTCTGGCAGCATTTCCATTGTCACCACCCTCAGCAAGTCTCCTATGTCTCCTTATGACAGCTATGGCAGCCCCTAGCATGTTTGGTCTGAGTGCAGCTTTTTCAGTTTTCACTTCTACTAGCTTACTCCTGTCTTGCAGTGTCTCTTGAGAGAAACATACTGCAATGCTGTTTGCAGTGTTTTAAGTGCTGGGCTGGGCTTGTATTCTGCCTGTGTAATTGCCTGCTTCTAATTGTTTTCACCTGCTACCTCTACAGATATTCCCTGCTAGTTTCCTACTATTTCTTCTGCTTCCTTTTCCTCTCTGTTTCCTCAGGGGGAGCAGCATGCATACCAGCAAAAACACGCTCACAGTGGCTACCATGCACGCACACATGTTTACACGGACTAGAATCTGCTTATTTGGGTTAAAACGCACGCACACCAGCATAAACAGGTTTACAGATCTTTAAACAGGCACCTACATGCTTACTCTGCCTTACACGCTCGCACTCTGTCTTACTCGCGGCTGCCAGCGCGCACACGTTCGCATGCACATACAGCAAGAAACTTTGGTGTTGGCCACAGTGTACACCTTCCATTTCTTGACTTTCCCATGCTTATCTGTTGACACTCCTCTTTTTCTGCTGTGTGATTGATATGTTTCACATACCACTTTGCTCCAATGAGCTTGATTTCTTCCTGACATTCCCCCCGTGATGTCACCTATCTCCTACTCTGTTACTCCCCCTTATCTAACTCTTACACTACACAGACTGTGCTCATTTGCTATGTGACAGTGTGATTCACTATCCTACCATTCATTTACATAGGATTGCCTACTAATGCTTAGTTACATGTTTTATACTCAGCTTCCCCCCTTAGCAACCACTAGACGGTGGTCATGTTGTTTTTGGTCTGCTAGTCCCTGCATTGCAAATCCATGCATTACATAAAACTCACATTTGTGGGTTTCAAACCTTCATTTTTCAGTTTTATATAGCGCAGCACATTTGCGCGGGACTGCGCTGCGTTTAAACATCGCCGATCTCCGAAAAAAAATATATATATTTTTTTCATGTTTGCATTGGGTTACCATGCCAATGGCCACATATTTGGCCATTGGCATGCTGACTGCAACATTTGCACACTTTATTTGGAGCTGTCATGGCTCCGTTGTGTTATTTGCAGTAACGTACTCAGTTGTCAACTGAGTACATTTCTGCAACTAACACGACTCTTACACAGGCTGGTTTCAGCTTCGTGGATTGCTAATCTACCTCATTTGCATGCCTTTCAGCTGCAAGTGGGGTGATTAGCATATCCACGCCCTTCCCATGTAAGAGTCGTTTTAGCTGTCTCTTACACGGGATTTCGGGCTGTTTCTGGATCGCGATGGCTGCATGGAGTCTTACACGGCTCTTAGACTCCGTGCAAGCCATCGTGAATCCTGCCCCTTGTCTTAATAGCTTTATATTTTTCTGTATTCAATGCTTGCATGATGGTATTTGATTCCTCCCCTTCCTTTTCCTCACTATCCAGCATTCTTGTGGTAGAACTTTACCAGTTATTAATTTATCAGCACTGTAATATATCCAGTTTACTTCTGTTATATCACATGGATCTCTATGGACAGTTCTAATTACTGCATTTATTTGTTTAATCACACTTCTGACTTTTTGGGTTTTGCTGACCTTCTGCAGTCTGTTTCTCTCATTGATCTTAATGTGTCTATCCATGTCTATTAAATCAAGAAACTCTTCTCTTAGCTAATTTTCCTCCAAACTAAGGGCACATCCCTTGTTTTCCATTTCCTGTGGTAATTCTATAGAATGTTCTATAGCATCTTCCTGTGTCATCTTCTCTTCAATTTCATCCAGTGCCATTTGTTGCTCTGTCATATGGGAACTCACTGGCCTATCACTCCTCAACATTGACTGCTTCAGAGTTTCCAGAGTTTTCTGCTCCTTTCCCTGATGTCTAGCTTCAAGTGAATGTTTATACTGATTTCCTGTGGAAGGCTCCAAAATATCTTGATATGGCACCTGACCAATTGTTTCCTGTTCTATTGATTTCCCCTTAATTTGGATATCCATTGTTCTATCCTGTTGTTGTGCTTTCCGCATTCTGTTTTCTACACTGAATCCTTCACTTTGCAGGCACTCCATAATCCCAGTTTCTATTTCTTTAACTTCTCCATTACTAATCTTTTTTTCTGCTTTTCCTCTTTGTCTTTTTATTTTTTGCATTGTAAAGTTTTCCATATCTAGATTCCTCTGCCTGTATTTCTCTTCAAATATATTTCTGCTGCTCTTTTTGTATTGGTTAGCTTTGGTTTCTCCTTTGCATAAATATTACACCACATTAAATCTCTTTTTCTTTCCCATGTCCATATTTCCTCTTCAGATGTTTCCTGATCTTCCTGTTTCTCCTTACTTTGGGGACTCACTCTGTCATGCTGTGATGTAACCAACATTAGACCTTCTACACCAAATTCTTCACTTCACAGGCACTCCATAACTTCAACTTCTATTCTTTTAACTTCTACTTTACTAATCTTCTTTTCTACACTCCATCTTTGTGATATTATTTTTTATTGCAAAATTTTCCATATATGAATGCCTTTGTCTGTATTTCTCTTTGAATATCTTTGGGGATGCCTTCTTTATATTGATTAATGTGGCTTTCTCCTTTGCATAAATATTGCACCATATCAAATCTCTCTTTCTTTCCCATGTCCATATTTCTTTTTTATATTGTTAAAATATCTCTAGGTTTTATTGTTTATATTTTCTCACTTCCTCAGATGCTTCTTTTTCCAAACAGATCAAAGTTTCTTGATCTATATATTGTTTTTCACAAATCGGTTGTATTACTGAGTGCAAATTTTCATTTGAAGCTTCTGACAGTTTTTCTTGCGGAAGTATTTTTCTTTCATCTAATTTCACTCTTAATCATTTTGTATATCTTGTGTCTGGAAATTCTGAGCTTTTTGCATAATAGTAGCAATACATAATTTCTTTCTTATCCTCAATAGTCTACTCTATCGTCTTTATGGCTCTTCTTTGACATATCAGTTTTTGTGATTTTTGAGGACTGCTACTTCCTTCTACAACAGGGGGGCCATCATCCTCCTGAGCCTGGCCTGGCCTGGCCTTGTTGCAGGAATGTTTCAGTATTTTGAGGATTCTACACTGTCATTTTTTCCAGTCCTGGCACCAATGTACCTACCAGGATTGGGCATTTTTTTATCCTGGGTCTTGTGTGCCCAGCTATCTTTTTTATTTTTTTTACCTGATTCTGTCCATGATATATGCTATATAAATACAGCCTATATATCAGTGTCGTCTTGGTGAGATTTTGTGAAAACAGGGTCCACCTCATGAAGGTACTCACCAAGACTTGAGGATGAATTTAATTTCATCACTACTCCTCTCCTTCGCTTGCTGACCTTTCATCTCCCCATTCAGACCCCTATTCTTCTACATAGGTTATCTGATGATTGTTTAGTACTTTTTGGTATCCCCAAACATTCCCAGAGGTAGTTGTCTTTAAATGCCCTATATACTTGGATAATATCTCCTCTTAGATATCTGTAAGAGTAACTGTACAAGCTCAGATATTTTTGTCTTTCATAATAACATAAAGTTTCACATCCACAGATGTTCTTGGTGTAATTCCACTGTACTCTTTCCAGTTTCTCATACTTGTTTTGTTATAGGGTTTCCATATTGTTATTCCATACCCATGTTTAGGTGTAATGTAACTAACAAACAATGGCTTCATCATTTTTGATTTCCTAGACTTTATAAATCTTTTTATACAACCTATAGTTCTATAACTATCATTAACCAATTGGTTGATATGATTAGAAAAACTCATAGCTGAATCTACCCCTATACCCAGGTCCTTAAATGAGTCTGCACTTTCAATCACTGTGTGCTGTATTAAACATTCACCTTTTAATTTATACCTCCCACTTGCCATATGCTTAGTTTTTGAAGTATTTTTCAGCATATTATTCTCCTGTGCCCAAATGGTCAATTTAGTCAAGTTATTTTGCAGAAATGCCTTATCTGTAACACATGTAATGAATTTACCCAATTTCAGGTCATCTGCATATAGACTGCAGAACACATAAGATGAAAAAGTTAGGTCTGAAAGATACAATCTAAACAAGTAAGGGCCTAGGACAGAGCCCTGTGGGACACCCTGACTGTAACCAAGGATTTCACCTGTCCAGTTGTTGTATGATACTTGCTGAAAAAAATTGGTTGAGACTGTACTATACTGGAATTAACTGGATAAACTGCAATGAGACTGGAATGAAAGATTTTATCTGTTAATTACCCAAACTCATGCTGAACAGATGGCAGTCTCTCCTTTATGGGCCAAGTTTTGTGTACATTTCAGAATGAATTTTCCAAACACTGTAGCTTATTTAATAAGGCTTTATTAAATATTTACAATATCCAGATACTGTCTTTTTTAACAGTGCTAATAAACAATATCAGTCTGTAGAAAAGCAGGGATGCTGGTTAGTAACAACAGTGCTGCTAAATATATCCAAAGTTTCTGCACATATATGCTGATTGTCCTGAATAATGTAAACTGAAGCAGTCTTTGTTTGGCCTGTCTTCTGTACTCAGGCTCGAGTGTCTGTATTGTAACTTCCTTTCTGAAATGCTGGATATTTAATCTTTTCTGTATGTTAGGTCGAACTAACTAACTGACTTCAACTGAACTCCTATCCTGAACACAACATGTTATATTATTTCAGTCCAGTGATTTTCCACAGTAAACTGCATTCACTCCCCTGACCTTGGTTCTCAAGCATTGTCTTGTTTTAAAGCCTTGCAGGTGCCTAGATGTCCCGTTATTTAACATTTCCTTGATTCTTCCCTTGAGAAAGAGAATAGAAATAAAACAGTCTGCATCCTTCCCTTGGGAACTGTTATCTCTCATGCTTGACCAGCAAGGTTATTCTTCCTTTCTGCTTAACTGTCTTTTCTAAAATGTATGCATAAATAAAACATAATTCTGCCACTGTATTTCTAGGCCTATTTACCTTGTGTTAGTCTGTCTAATGCCTAATAACTACTTTAAAATGGATAAAAGTCCCTAATCTAACAGTTGCTTCTGAGTAGTCACCTGACAAAAGTCTACAGGGTCCTATTTTTGTAGTTACCTTACATCTGTATTGCTAACTACTGTATAAAGATTTATGCTACCTGGCGTATAATCTGAAAATAAATTTTATTTCGTAAATAAACTTGAAGTTTTAATTTTGACCTCTAGGTGTCACCTCTGTTTGGATTGAAGTCTGTTAGCTGTATTATTTTAATTACTATATTACCTGGATTTATATTCTTTAGAGTCTTAGGTTCATAGGTTGATAGGTTGATACTAGGCTATCTGCCCTAGGGCATTTATAAGCCTAGTCAGAGTGTGTTTGGCTTTCGCCACCCTTTTAGATTAGTTGACTGTACCTCTGTATAGTAGGTCAGAGAAGATAGCCCTTTTAAGGTTAGTTTACTGTGCCTCTGTCTAGTGGGGACACAGAAGAGATCCCAGGGGTAAACCTACAATCTCCCATCCACTCATCAAGATTTCTCTTGAAGAGGGTCATTGAGTGGCTCTGCCTAACATGGATTGGGATTTTGTTCCAGAGTGAGGGGAGCCTCTGGGATATGAATCTGTCCCTCCAGCATGGCCTATTTATTTCTGTGCTGAGGTTTAAGTCCCTGGAGCATGTAGCTCTAAGGGATTTGGATTTTCTGAGGTGGAGCATGTCTATTAATTCTGGGTTGGACATGGCTTTATACATCAGGCACAGATCGCTTCTGAGTAGGCGGTAAGCAACTGAGTAGAGTTGGAGTTTCTTTAGCTTAACTGTGTAGGGCATCTGTTTGAGTCCCTTGATGCTCTTGGTGAGGTACTTTTGGGGTCTTTCCAGTTGCCTCAGGTGTCGGGTAAGGTACATCCCAAATGGGGCATTGTATTCAATTATGGGCCTGATGAGTGATGAGTAGAGGGGCACAATGACCACTCTTGATCTAGATGTGAACCCTTTCATGATAAGGTGGGCTATATAGAAGGTCTTTCTAACCACTTTGGCAATGTGATTGTCAAAGGAGAGATTCCTATCTACTTGGGTCCCCAAACCCCTAATTACTTCTTCCATACTTAATGGATTACCACCTATGTGGTAATTTGTGGGCACTTTGTTTTTTCCAAAGGGGATGACTATGCACTTTTTGGCATTTAGCTTTAGGCCATGGCTCTGGCACCAGTTATCCATCTCTGTGAGACCCTTTTAGATGATGCTTGTGTCAGTCGGCGAGTCGATTATGGCACCCAGTTTGCAGTCATCTGTGAACTTGGTCAGCCATAGTTCTCCCGTGTTAGCCTGTACCTCAGAGAAATATATACCAAATAAGAGAGGTCCCAGGACTGAGCCTTGTGGGATGCCACTTGTAACTGGTTTAGAGTCTGACATGGCACCTGCAATTCTGACCATGTGGGTTCTATCCCTGAGCCAGTTTGCAACCTAACTTGTGACATAGGGGTTGATATTTAAGCTGGTGAGCTCATTTATGATGCCCGAGTGGGGGGATTGTGTCGAAGGCTTTTGCAAGGTCCAGGTAGGCTGTGTGGACTACCTTCCCTTCATCTATGGCCTTGGTGACTGTTTCAAAGAAGTCAACCAGGTTCAAGAGGTAAGATCTGCCCTTAACAAAGCTGAATTGGGTAGGATCCAGTGTTTGGAGGTTCCCAATGTCTTTGTTTATGAGTTCCATGATGATACGCTCCATAGCTTTGCAGACCAGGCTAGTCAGGCTTATAGGGAGATAGTTTCCGGGGTCCATTGTGGCACCACCTTTGTGGAGTGAGACCACTGTTGCTGTACGCCATTCCTTGGGTACATATCCTGTAGTAAGGCTGAGATTGAACAGTGACTTTATGTGAGGGTTCAGTTCTTCTTGGAGCTCTTGTAATACGCAGCCCGGGACACCGTCCGGTCCCATTGATGCTGTGTTTTTTGCTTTGGAGAGGGCAGCTCTCACCTGTGCATCTGTGATGTCAGGGAGGCTACACTCTGTTGGGATAGATATTTGCTCTTTTGGGGGGGAAGGGGGGAGAGGTTTGCACTGAACCTGTCTGCCAGGATGTTGGCAATGTCTGTGGGTTTAGTGTATTTTTTGTCATTTTGCACTAACTCAGAGCATATCTGGGAGTTGCCACCCAGGTTCCTGACATAACTAAAGAAGGCCTTGTGATTATCTTTATCGTCTTGTACAATTTTTCTTTCGAAGCTGGCCTTAGATGATTTTATGAGGGATCGTAGTTTCTTGCTAGTACGGATCAGAGATGCCTTCCCTTTTTGGGATTTTGCTCTATCATGTAGTAACTTTCTCCTTCTGTTGTATAGCTTATTTATGGCTGGGGTCCACCAGACAGGTCTCCTGCCTTTGGAGGAGTGAGTCTTGGTTTTATTTGGGATAGCACAGTCCATGCATTCCTGTAGGTGTCCATAGAATGCGTTTGTAAAGGATTCTGCAGTTTGGGCTGTATTTTCCACTGGCCCGGGGGCTTTGAAGGATTCCACCTCGGTTTGGAGAACTGTGAAGTTTGCTTTTGAGAAGTTCTTCACCGTGGTTTCCTTGGCTGGGGGTGGGGATGGGATATGGATGTCCAGTGAGATTAATTTATGGTCAGATCTTACCAATGAGGGGTATACCTCTGGTATGGAACATAGAGTCCCCATGTTGGTGATGATCAGGTCCAATATGTTTTCCCCGCTTGTGGGAGTGGTGACCAGTTGTTCCTTAGCATTTGAGTTTATAAATTCTAGGAACCATTCGGCGAGGGTGTTGGGGCTTGAGTAGTGCTCCCAGTCTATGTTTGGGTAGTTGAAGTCACCCAATATAATGGTGTTTGGATAGACCTTCATATTCTCCAGTGTTCTCAGGAAACCCGAGTGGGGTTCCTGAGTTTGGGAGGGTAGTCTGTAGCAGGCTACAAACTGTAAGGCAGTTTTGCCCACTGTTAGTTGCACATGGATGGTCTTTGATGCTTCATGGAGTGCCACTAACCTGGAGGTGTGGGTATCTTTGATGAATATGTATACTCCCCTTCCTTTTGTGGTTCGGTCCGAGGTTTGGGGTCATAAAGCATGGTATGAGGTATAACCTGGTACTGCTGGGGTGCTCTCGGGAGCCTTGAACCAGGTTTCTGTTACTGCACAGATATCGATAGTCTCCATACTGAGGAGAGCCTCGAGTGCATGCATCTTGAGGTTTAGACTGCAGCATTACCCTTAGTTTCTTTTTCCTTGTGTTGTCTATGGAGGTGGGTTTGTCTTTTGAGTCTTGCCTAGAAAAGGCACTATGGGGGTGGCAAGAGCCTTAGCCAGTATTCGAAACCCCAGGGGTGACAGGTGCAAGCCATTCCTAGTGAAGCAATGTGGCTTGTTGAGTATGTCATCCCAGGCTGACAGACACTGGATCCCCTTTGAATGACACCAATACTTTAGCCAATTGTTAAAATTGATAATTTTGTCTTTAAACTGTGGCATCATTCTTGGTGGGGATAAGATGCTACTCAAGGTCAGGGTCATACCGGCCTGGGCTACATGATCAGAGAGCTCCTCTATGTCTCTTTTCATGTAGTCCAGGCAGGCATGTCTCAGGTCATTCACACCAGCATGGACAATGACGGAGTCATATTTGTACTTGCTTTGGAGTGACCTGAGTGCTTGTGTTATGTGGCGGATCCGGGCACCCGACAGGCAGCTTACAGTGACCTTCTCCTTGTTCAGCCTGGTGAGTGGGATGTCAGTGTGTCTGACAATAGAGTCACCTATTACAAGTGTATTAGGTGTGTTGTTTAGCCTTAAGGGCTGTGACTGTGTGGCACACTGACTTTGTGAACTATGTGATACGTGGGTATTGTTGTGGGCAGCGGTTACTTGGATGTCTGCTTTGGAGGTCTCTGCTGCTTGGGCAGATTTTTATTTAGAGCCTCCAAGTATGTTTTTGTGTGTTTATGTGTTTGGTTTGCTGTTGCGATAGGTCTATGTGAGACTGGATTGGTGGTGTGTGTGGTTACCTTCTCCTCCTGACTGACTACATCAGTACTGGGTTGAGAGAGCTCAGCCTCCAGTTTGGCTATATAGTTGCATCTCTCACATATATTTGAGCTTGTTGGGAGGAGGAGAGGGTGGTCTGTGTACATAAGGCAGTTGTAACATTGCCTCAAGATTCCCGGATTCACCAGCTGGACTGGAGAGTAAACCCAAAACTGACTTTTGGACATGCCAGAATAGTATAAGGAACTACTTTTTGACTGATCAAAAAGGACCAATAGTGAGCCAAGTACTTAGAGGGAGTATAAGAGGGTGTAGTGCTTTAGTTTATTAGTGCTTACTTATAAGATTACTTATACAAACAAGTGCAGGGCTTTAGAATGAAAATAGAGTACTTACTTTGAGATATAGAACAGTTCTAAGGGAAAAAGTGAAGAGCAGACTTTGTGGAGCCGGGAATAGTTTAAACCCATTTAAGCGGCGCTGCCTGATGCTGCGCTATGTGCAAAATCATGCAAAACTGCACAAATGCGGGTTTTAAAGCAGGGAAACTGAAAGAGATAGCAATTGACCCAAAACAGCCAGTAAGCTACTAGTTTCAAGGCTGAGACCACTCCTCCAGGGACAGATAGGCTGCTCAAAGCTCCCCTCTCTCACAGGTGAACAGAGAAACTTCCTTCTATCCAAGTAAGGTAATGGCAACACAGAAACTTGTAACACAGACTGGATTCAGTAATAACCTGAAAACTGGACTATACTAGTTCAGAAAGGTGGGAAACAAGTATATCATTTTTTTCAGAAAATAGAGCAGATACAATCCTCCTATTCAAGTAAGGATATGGGCAGCACAGGAAACTATACCACAGTCCGGAATTCAGCAAAACCTGAAATCTGGACTAATCTAGTTCAGCAAAGGTGGGAAAAGAGAATATTTTTTTTTGTCTTTGTTTTTTTCAGGAAACAGCAGAAAAACACACAGAAAACACTGTAAATGCTATAAACAGGCTAGCACACTTTAGTGTGTAGCCTACAATGGTTATACAATACAAAAACGACTTAAATTGATATAAAACAAGTGCAAAAACTGTAAAAAGCAGAAGGCAAATGCAATTTGAACTTTTTAAAGCACAGATCAGTTAGAAATTCGATTTTTAGGCGGGAAAAGGCAGTCGGAGCAAAAAAAAAAACAGAAAAAAATACTTAAATCTGGAAAAGTCTCTCTTGGGTCTCTCTGTTGCCTGTATCACTCTGTAGGTCACCACAAGGAGCTGTGCAGAGTTATGTACCGGTGCAAAACCACACAAATGTGGGTTTTAAAGCAGGAAAACTGAAAGAGATAGGAATTGAACCAAAACAGCCAATAAGCTACTAGTTTCAGGGCTGACACCACTCCTCCAGGGGCAGATAGGCTTCTAAAAGCTCCCCACTCTCACTGGTGAACAGAGAAGCTTCCACCTATCCAAGTAAGGATATGGGCAACACAGAAAACCATACCACAGTCTGGAATTCAGCAAAACCTGAAATCTGGACTAATCTAGTTTAGCAAAGGCGGGAAAAGAGAATTTTTTTTTGTTTTTTTTTTCAGGAAACAGCAGAAAAACACACAGAAAACAATGCAAATGCTATAAACAGGCTAGCGCACTTTAGTGTGCAGCCTACAATAATTATACAATATAAAAATGACTTAAATTGAAATAAAACAAGTGCAAAAACTGTAAAAAGCAGAAGGCAAATGCAATTTAAACTTTTTAAAGCACAGATCAGTTAGAAATTTGCTTTTTAGGTGGGAAAAGGCAGTCAGAGCAAAAACACAGAGAAAAAATACTTAAATCTGGAAAAGTCTCTCTTGGGTCTCTCTGTTGCCTGTATCACTCTGCAGGACACCATGAGGAGCTGTGTGGAGTTGTATACTGGCGCAAAACCACGCAAATGCGGGTTTTAAAGCAGGGAAACTGAAAGAGATAAGAATTGACCCAAAACAGCCAATAAGCTACTAGTTTCAGGGCTGAGACCACTTCTCCAGGGACAGATAAGCTGCTCAAAGCTCCCCAATCTCACTGGTGAACAGAGAAGCTTCCTCCTATCCAAGTAAGGATATGGGCAACACAGGAAACTATACCACGGTCTGGAATTCAGCAAAACCTGAAATCTGCACTACTCTAGTTCAGCAAAGGTGGGAAAAGAGAATTATTTTTGTTTTCTTTTTTTTGTTTTTTTTTCAGGAAACAGCAGAAAAACACACAGAAAACACTGTAAATGCTATAAACAGGCTAGCGCACTTTAGTGTGTAGCCTACAACAGTTATACAATACAAAAACTACTTAAATTGATATAAAACAAGTGCAAAAACTGCAAAAAGCAGAAGGCAAATGCAATTTAAACTTTTTAAAGCACAGATCAGTTAGAAATTCGCTTTTTAGGTGGGAAAAGGCAGTCGGAGCAAAAACTTAAATCTGGAAAAGTCTCTCTTGGGTCTCTCTGTTGCCTGTATCACTCAGCAGGACACCACGAGGAGTTGTGCGGAGTTGTATACTGGCGCAAAAACATGCAAATGCGGGTTTTAATGCAGGGAAACTGAAAGAGATAGGAATTGACCCAAAACAGCCAATAAGCTACTAGTTTCAGGGCTGAGACCACTCATCCAGGGACAGATAGGCTGCTCAAAGCTCCCCACTCTCAGTGGTGAACAGAGAAGCTTCCTCCTATCCAAGTAAGGATATGGGCAACACAGGAAACTATACCACAGTCTGGAATTCAGCAAAACCTGAAATCTGGACTACTCTAGTTCAGCAAAGGCGGGAAAAGAGAATTATTTTTGTTTTGTTTTTTTTGTTTGTTTTTTCAGGAAACAGCAGAAAAACACAAAGAAAACACTGTAAATGCTATAAACAGGCTAACACACTATAGTGTGTAGCCTACAACTGTTATACAATACAAAAATGACTTAAATTGATATAAAACAAGTGCAAAAACTGTAAAAAGCAGAAGGAAAATGCAATTTAAACTTTTTAAAGCACAGATCAGTTAGAAATTCACTTTTTAGGCGGGAAAAGGCAGTCATAGCAAAAAAACAGAGAAAAAATACTTAAATCTGGAAAAGCCTCTCTTGGGTCTCTCTTTTGCCTGTATCACTCTGCAGGACACCACGAGGAGCTGTGCGGAGTTGTATACAATAACAAACTTTTTAAATCACAGATTTACTAAAAAAACTGGCGTTTTAGGTGGAATTAGTTAAGACAGCAATAAAAGCAGAAAAATTATACTTAATCACTCCAGAGTCATTCTTTTGTCTCTCTACTGCTGTAGACTCTGCAGAACACCTGGAAGGCACTTGCTGAGCAGAATACAAGTGTAAAAACTGTGCAAATGAGATTTTTATAGCAGGGAAGTGAAAGAGATAGAAATTAGCCCAAAATGGCCAATAAACTACTAACTTCTGGGCTGAAACCACTCCTCCAGGGACAGATAGGCTGCTCAAAGCTCCCATCTCTCTCAGGTGAACAGAGAAACTTCCTTCTATCCAAGTAAGGTAATGGCAACACAGAAACTTGTAGCACAGCCCTGGATTCAGCAATAACCTGAAAACTGGACTATACTAGTTCAGAAAGGTGGGAAACAAGTATATATATTTTTTTCAGAAAATAGAGCAGATACAATCAAAATTAGCCCAAAAGGCCAATAAACTACTAACTTCTGGACTGAAACCACTCCTCCAGGGACATATAGCCTGCTCAAAGCTCCCCTCTCTCACAGGTGAACAGTGAAACTTCCTTCTATCCAAGTAAGGTATGGCAACACAGAAACTTGTAACACAGCCCTGGATTCAGCAATAACATGAAAACTGGACTATACTAGTTCAGAAAGGTGAGAAACAAGTATATATATATATATATATATATATATATATATATATATATATATATATATATATATATATATATATATTCCCCAGAAAATAGAGCAGATACAATCAAAACAACACTTTACCCAATTAACCAGTTAAAAAGCTTAAAACTAAGCCCTGTTTCAGCAGTCTTCAGTCAGACAAATTCTAACTGCACAATCCTGTCACTAAGGTACAAATAAACCTTCTCCAAAAAAGATGGCCTGGATCAGTACACAAGTTATACAAGCAAAGCTAAATTCAGCCAGCCTGAATCTAGTCTATGCTACAGCAAACAAGGCTTACCGATTTCAGAAAGAAACAGTACAAGTAAGCATGTGCAATAAGCCTTTAACCAGAAATTCCCAGCTCAGAAGGGCAGAATCTAGCCTCTCCTCCCACAAGAGTTCAGACCACAAACTTTCTTAATGTAAAATAACTGGCCTGAAGCCCAAGTCCTTAACCCAGAACTAATACATTTTTAGAATAACAGACACTGAGCCTTCAAACAGCAGTTCCCAACTTAGAAGGGTGTATACTACCTGTCCTGCCACAACAGTGTAGACCACAAACCTTCTTAATGTAAAACAACTGGTTTGAAGCCCAAGTGCTTAAACCAAGGGCCTTAGAATAACAGTTACAATTTAATCAGGCTACTAACAAGCAGTAATAAAGGCAGCAGAATAAATTCAATTGAGTACTTTTAAGAAGAGGAAAAAGCAAAATAAGGTAATAAAGTAGGAAGAAACACAAATACAGTAAGACAGATGAAGTGCAATTTTTTTTTGAGACGGAGGAAACAGAGCAGATTAAGATACTATAGGGGAATACCCTTCCCAAGTGCTCTCTCTGTACACCGCAGAGGAGATGGGACTGGAAGGAGTATCCAAAATCAAAATATGATCTCACTGTACTCAGTTGAGTGAGCAAATGAGATGGGTCCAGGAGGAGTGTGCAAAAAGAGATTTACAGCAGGGGTGGGCAATTCCAAAGCCACCAACATTAACACCACAACAAGAAACAGGGAGGGGGTGGGGAACTAACTGCAGAGAGACAGAGACACAATATTTACTGAATGAAAGACACACAATATTTACTGACTCAAATCTTAAATAAGTGCAGAAAAATATAGTTAAATCAGCTTCTGTCCAGTTGATATATGCAGACAAGTCTCAGTAGCCAGCAACTCAAATTTAAAATTATTACTAGAAATGTAACCAACACAGATTTTAATGCTAGCAGAACCCCCCAAGCTAACTAACACTAACAAAAGAATTTCAAAGCAGTCTAACAACTTTCAGTGAGCTCAGATGGCTACACTTTTTCACACTTCAGGCAACTTAACTGCAGAGAGACAGAGACATGATATTTACTGAATGAAAGACACACAATATTTACTGACTCAAATCTTAAATAAGTGCAGAAAAATATACTTAAATCAGCTTCTGTCCAGTTGATATATGCAGCCAAGTCTCAGTAGCCAGCAACTCGATATAAAATGATTACTAGAAATGTAACCAACACAGATTTTAATGCTAGCAGAACCCCCCCCCCAAGCTAACTAACACTAACAAAGGAATTTCAAAGCAGTCTAACAGCTTTCAGTGAGCTCAGATGGCTACACTTTTTCACACTTCAGGCAACTTAACTTAACTTAAAGTCTTAAGTTCTGATGTATGTGTAATATATTTAAAACCTGCACATTATTCTGAAAAAATAATTTTGTGGCTTTTAAAGCTGATTAAGCCAGGTAATTCTTTTAATTCTGTTTCAGAAATAGAATGGAGAAAATGCCCTACACATGCTTAACCTGTCTCTGTGAGTCTTTAAGTTAGAGTTCAAACTGCTAACCCTGCACTTTTTCTTTTCTCTCTGTGTATGCTGTAATGGTAAAATTGCACTGTCTATTGTCTATATTTTTTAACTTATGAATTGGTGCCTTAGTGTACCATGATGCTTGTCTCTTATAGCAAATAAAATCTTTTCATGTTGTTTATAGATTGAAATATTTAAACAATGAACTGTTTAATCCACTTTTTATTGTGTAGCCTATTAAGCATGTTGGCTATTTTCTGAACATTAATTGAAATTAGCACTGAAGGGATAATGTTATAATTAGTCTTGAAGCATAATTATTATATATCAAATTAACTTTTGTCTATAAATTCTCATCTAGATTTGCTAATAATGCTTCTTACCTTTTTAAACTTTTTTGTTCTGTAATAGATGTCTGCCTCCTAAATTTGTGTCTGAAATATTCTATGAATATTTATGAGATATAATAGTTTACTAAAACTCGCGCTTTCTGTATTTTAGGTCTATACCTTTGCATTTTCTGTTATTGTCTTTTTAACTTTCTGACTAATGTATAATAATTATGTAAAGTGCACTGTAATCTGTAAATTAATTAATAAATTAATCCTGCCCTGTTATGCCGTGAGTATATTGAATAACAATTACTACATACTCTTTAGATGATTTATCTTAATAAGCCTGTAATAAATAATTCTGTCACTTGAATAATGTGAAGGATGATGTAGTAGAAATGTATGAAGTAATAAGCCTGTTACAAATAATTGTGCCTCTTTACATTTAACTAATGACTGAATAATGTAATTATGTTACTTTATCCTTAAAACTAATGGCAGAATAATGTGAAGTAATTGAATATTATTTGTATATTCTGAAATTTAACTGAAATGTACTGTACTGGACACATAACTGAGTATGACTGTCATATTCTGAATCTTGACTGAAATTTATATTAGTGTGATACATATTTATACTGAACATTTAAAATAGCTGTCTATATTATGGAAACTAACTAAACTAATACTAAAAGAATATTTTGCCAATGTTAACTGAACACAGATAAAAGCATAACTGAAAACTGGTACACGTTATATTCTGAAAATGAAGCTATTAGTACCTTTTTCTGTCAGAATTGTCTGAATATATATAAATTGAAAATGAGTACTGTTGTACAATTATCTGAAAACATGAGAACATTTTGACAGTGTTACCTGAACACAGATAAACTGAACTCTGTTATTGTTATATTCTGGAGACTAAACGGTTAATATTTTTGTCAGTATTGCCTGAACATAGATAAAAACATTAACTGAAACTAGTACTGTTATATAACTAAAAATATACATACTTGCTTTAACTCACACATTTAACCAAACATTGAAGAAATAATTGAAATACATATACAGTCAACGTCTGCACCACAGCTCTTGTCAAATTTTACTCTGTATTGTCCCAGTCATTGATGAGGTAAAGGAAAGCCTGCTTTAATGTTGAAGTGTCCTTGTTATACTTAGGCCTTTTAAACCTCTTCTTTTAATTTCTTGTGCAAGGCTGGGTGGCTAAAGTACTTGATTTTATTTAGCATCAGGTCCTTAAAATAACATTTGCACCTTTAACAATTATAAACTGATAGCACTGCTTGTTGCCATGATCTTATTTACATTTTTCTGCATGAAATAAACATTTGCTGCTAATAAACTTTTACAAGTATGTAAGCAAACTGGTAACCTTAAAGGAAACTAAAGTAGTAATTTAACACTGCATTTTTTGCACCTATATAAAATTAATTTTAACTGTTGAACTTTTTACATTTACTCTCATGACCCACAGTTTTTAACATGCTGTTCTATGAGTGAAACTCTACCCGCTGTCTCACCATAACCGTTTTTTTTAGCTTTTTGCTTTTTACTTTTTTAGTACTACTGAATTCTGCAATGCTGCAAGAATTTATCATTACTGTCTGCAATTTTTTGGATAAATAGTAAAAACTGTAAATGCATTAAATTGATCTTTACCATACTGCCTTATGGCATATAGAACTGTCCTTAATTCAGTTTGCTAAACTGGCTGTAATCTGATCTGGCATGCTTGGTAAACTGCAATTTCTGTATGAAATATATGCAATCGTAAACTGATTACATAAATATATTTATTACCAGATTTAAAATGATCTGATTCTGGATGTTTATCTGTCTATTTTTCATAACATAAGAGTTGGACCTGTGGCTTTATTGACACATAAAATGTATGATGCACTGTTTTTATGCATAGGATTTGAACTCTTGACTGTACTGTCACTTTTACAACATAACATTGACTTTTACATTCTGTAAACTAACAAAACATTGTTTAAATGACACAAAATTTATTTGCCAAATCTGTAACTGTAAACCCTTTATTCTGCAAATTAACTTTTATCATTTCTGATCTGCCTTACACAGCATACAGGCATATGATTACCCCTTTTCTAACTGGCCACATCCAATATGTCTTTCTGAGCACTTTAGCTGTGTCAGCTGAACTGGAATTTATTTTATCTTTAATCCATAAATCTACATGTTTCTGTCATAATCAGTTCTTTAAAATCTGGACATCTGCACTAACTACTGCATGCATATTCTTACAAGTGTCATCTGTAGCATTTTTATTTTTCCATAAAATCTTGTTACTGAAGTCTAAAACAACATATAACTCTGATGACATGTTCATACCTAGTACAGGGCTGTTACACATTGAATTGTAATCTTTGAACCTTTACATCCTGACAAGACTACATGCATGTCCTCTAATAAATGTCTATTTGTAACTGAAGTTGACTTGTCTGTATTAATCCTTACATTATTCTCTAATTTTCCTGTAAACACTGAAATATTGTCATTTATTTTAACCATAAACAATGACAGATAAATGTTCTGGCTTGATGCTGGATTGCCATAACCTTCACAGATAGCTATGGAATACAGTTTTTCTTTATTTTGCTCTGAATTAGTAGCAAATTTACATTGCTCTGAAGTCTGTTTTTTATTTATGTTGGAATTTATTTTACCATGATCTGCACTCTGGCCCCTCTTATCCCCCAGTCCAATATTTGCACTTGCTTCTGAAAATAAGAAACTAGGTAAAGTAATGTGAACTTGAGACACTGCTTGCATGTTATGTACATTAATTGTGTTGACATTTGCATGTTTAATACTGCAACTTAATTCTGTATTTTGAATTACATGTAAACAAAAATTTATTACATTCTGAATATACGTATCTGAAACTGTACTACAACTGATCTATGTATGTTGAATTGTATGTGCTGAAGCATTTACACAAGCATTTGTGTTAAGTCTGAAACCATACCGATAGAAGCTGACTCATTGTGTGAATGCTTTGCTGTATTCTGCTTCTGTGATTTAACCCTTTTGTGTTTAGAAATATTTAACATTCCTGAACTAATAACCTTTAACTTTAAAATAACATTTGCGTAACACAGTTTCTTTAGACTGCTTTACCCAGTTTTTAACTTTAAACCAAACATTTACTGATGTCTTAACTGCAGAAGTATTACTTGACATGTTTCTAAAACAGGTGTGCAAATGAATTTTACTGATGAATTTAAACTTTGTTGAGGTATTAACTAAAAAATGCATATAAAGTCTTACATAACTTTATGATTCTAGAAGAATGTGTCTTGTTGTCTGCAGATTTTTTAATCTTTTTTTTGCTTTTTGGCTGTGTAATGTCACAGTGGAAACTTGAAAGTTTGTAAACTTGTCTTTTATGTTCTGATGGAACACTGCTGAAGTTTGTTGATTTAGTGCTGGTCTGTTGAATTCTTTGAGGCTTTTTTCTAGTTTCCCACCCTGCTGTAAATTTGATCTGGGACACTCCTCCCAGCCACATCTGTTTAGCTCATTCTACCTAATATAGAGGTCATTTAGGAAGGCCAAACCCCTTAATCCCTTAACCTTGAATTATCTTCTGTTCCTGCTCTCTCCATGCTCTCTCCATTTCCACTTTGTAAAAAAAAAAAAAAAAAAACACTTTATTCAGCTGCTTACATTTTTCTAATTTGTATTTCTTCCTACTGCTCTGTTACTTCATCTTGCTATGCTTTTTCCTGCTACTTGCTGCCTGTTCTCTAAAGTATTCAACTGCATCTTTTCTGTTGCATTTATTACTGCTTGTTTATAGCTCATCTAAATTGTTAAGTGCTATTCTTAAGTGTCAGGATCTAGGAACGCAACATCAGGGGGTATATTTTTATAAGAACAAGATACCTGATTATGGTGAGAGACAAATAAATATTAGAAATTAAAGATAGGTCAAACTGCAACTTTGAAAACTGAAATAAACAAGCTGGACAAACAGATTAAGCATAGTGTTAGACAAGATCAAGAAAAAGTTGAAGAAAATTTATATAAAGATATTGAGCATAATAGGAAACCTTTTTATAGATACATAAGATGTGGAATGAGTAAAGATATACAAACTGATAAACTGTGTGCAGATTCTAAGATTTATTCTTAGACACAACAAATTATAGATATATTTACAAAATCTTATGCAAAACAGTTTGGCTCAACAAAAGGGGTGGTAAGTTGTCCTATTGACATCCAGGTAACCCCAGATACTGGAAACAAATTAAATTATACTGATAAAGAACTGTGCAAACTGGATCTGAACAAAGCGCAGGGAGGAGACGGAATAAGTAACAATGACCTGAGAACACTTCAACAAGAACTTACACTACCATTACATCTATTATTCACTAGGAAATATAAATATGGGGAGATTCCTCAAGATTGGAGACATGCACTTATTAAACCTGTCTTTAAGGGAAAGGGGAGTAGGACAAACCCAGAATCATATAGACCCTTAAGTCTACTTTCATGTTGTGGAAAAATAATGAAGAAGGTAATACTGGATAAGTTATTGTCAGAACTGGATAGGTTGGGACTTGAAACCATATATCAGCATGCATATTTTGAAAATCTATCTATAACCACCTGTAACATGATGTTCTATAACAATATAATAACAGCTATGAATGAAAAATTGTGCTGTGAGGTGATTTATATAGATTTAACTTCAGCATTTGACAGGGTCATACACAAAACACTGATCAATAAATTAGTATAATTAAGTATTGATGTACTCTTGATAAGATGGACAGCTGCATGGATTACAAATAGGACCTGGCAAGTATCACACACCAGCTGGACAGGTGAAATCCTTGGTTACAATCAAGGTGTCCCACAGGGCTCTGTCCTAGGCCCTTACTTGTTTAGATTGTATCTTTCAGACCTAACTTTTTCATCTGATGTGTTCTACAGTCTATATGCTGATGACCTGAAATTGGGTAAACTGATTACAAGTGTTACAGATAAGGCATGTCTGCAAAATAATTTAACTAAATTGACCATTTGGCACAGGAGAATAATATGCTGATAAATACATAAAAAATTAAGCATATGAGATTTGGGAGACATAAACTGAAAGGTGAATATTTAATACAGCACACAGTGATTCAAACTGTAGACTCATTTAAGGACCTGGATAGATGGGTAGATTCAGCTATGAGTTTTTCTAATCATATCAACCAATTGGCTAATGATAGTTATAGAACATAGGTTGTATAAAAAGATTTATAAAGTCTAGGAAATCAAACATAATGAAGCCATTATTTGTTAGTTACATTAGACCCAAACTTGAGTATGGAATAACAATATGGAAACCCTATAGGAAAACAAGCATGAATAAACTGGAAAGAGTACAGCGGAAATATACCAAGGGCATCTATGGATGTGAAAATCTAAGTTATTATGAAAGACTAAAATATCTGAACTTGTACAGTGTCTCTTACAAATATTTAAGAGGATATCTTATTCAGGTATATAGGTCATTTAGGGACAACTACCTCTGGGAATGTTTGGGGTTATCAAAACGTACAAGTGAATCATCAGATAACCTATGTAGAAGATTCTATAGGAATGAGAAGTGTACTAATTGGTTCTCTGACAGAGTAGCTGATGCTTGGAACAGACTACCAAATTACATTAAAGCAAGTACTAGTTTCGATATTTTTAAGAACAGCCTGGACATTTATTATGGGAACAAGGTTTTGGTATATTGGCAAGCTAGAAGGGCACTAATGCCTGTGCTTGAAACATTTGTATGCATGTATGTATGTATGTATGTAAGTGTTATTCTAAGCTCTTAGTTTTTGTTTAAGTGCTTGGGCTTTAGGTCCACCCCTTAGCTCTCCCTGGCCTTTCTCCCTCTGATTCTGACAAATATGGATGGACAATTTCCTACAGTTTCTCCTGCCAGACTGGTTGATATTGACATCTTGAGACAGTGTAGCAACTGCCTCATGTACATGGACAACCATCTACTACTACCACCTAGGAACACAATTTGTGAGAGATGCAATTACATTAGGAAGCTAGAGTCCAAGCTCTCTCCCCCTCAAGCCAGTATATCTGGCACCGAAAAGGTTGTCAATACAATCAATACACCTCAAACACCACCCACACCTACACAACACACACCTACATGTTCGGAGGTCCTGCACATAAACATACCCAAACAAAGGAGACCTCCGAGGGAAAAACACACGTGATCTCCACAGCCCTCCACATCACATACCATACAGTGTACACACACCTGTGTCTAACAGCCACTAAGGCTTCGCCATAAACCCAACATATTAGTCATAAGAAAGTCCATTGTGAGACACCCACATGTGCCTTTCACCAGGCTGGATAAGGAGAAAGTCACAGTTAGTTGTCATATGCACTCAAATCTCTCAACAACAGGTACTGTTATGACTCTGTCATAGTCCATGTTGGCATGATTGACTTGAGACACACCTCTATGGACTATATGAAGAGAGACATGACTGAGCTTGCTGATTATATGCCCAAGACAGGTATGTCCCTAGCCTTAAGAAGCATTCTGCCATCACCCAGAATGATGCCTCATTACAAACAGAGCATGATTGACTTTAACAATTGACTTAGTTTCTGATGTCATTCCAGGGGGATCCAGTACCTGACAGCCTGGGAAGATATGATCTATAGACCACGATACTTTGCCAGAGATAACCTGCATCTGTCTTACCTGGGCTTCAGGCTTTTGGCAAAGGCTCTTGCCTCCCCTATAGTGTCTTTTTTAGGAAAAGTGATGAGGTTAAAACTACCAACATAAAAATGTCAACAAAACACAAATTGAAGGTCATGCTGCTAAACACTAGGAGTCTAAACATGAAACTGCACTCATTGCAAACATTTCTAGTCCTGGAAAATGCTGACATCCGTGCAGTCACAGAAACCTGGTCCAAAGCTGTGGAGAGCACCCCAGCCTTACCTGGTTACTCATCCTATCATACATTCAAACCCCAAACTGTGGGCAGTAAAGCCAAAGGAGGTGGAGTTTCAATATGCATTAAAGACATACACATCTCCAGGCTGGTCAGATAATATGAAGCACATGGCATTTATATATATATATATATATATATATATATATATATATATATATATATATATATAAAATGTTATGTTGCCCTTATTTTGCCTTTATTCATTGCTGGTTCGGAATTGAGAATCAATTCCCGACTTGGCCTATACTAAAGCTTGAGAGCTTCCACCAGCTCAAGGCTATACCCTATCCCCTCATGCCTTGGGAAGATTACCCAGATCTTGTTTACCACTAAACAGATTGAGTGCTTCCTCTTGGCTCAGGCAAAGTGGAAATATTTCTTTTACTTCCTTTACCTTTTCAAAGTTTGTTACAGTTTGAATACAGTGTGTTTTGTGAAGTTATAGTGTTAGAAGTGTGCTATAGATCTTTCTAGCTCATTCTTGTGCTACTTTTTGTGGTTGGGCATTTTCTACCACTAGGCCTTTGTGTTGTCCTCCTATTCCATCCCCAAACTAATTTAACTTAGAGAGCTTTGGGGGGGTTTCTGCTTTATTTTGTGTTAGTAGTTTGTTGTATCCTCTTTTTTCTTGCTGTTGGGTTGTCCTTTTAAGTTAGTGGGCTCCCGTCTGGCCCGTTTAACTTAGAGGGCTTTTCCTTGTTTTTTCCTTTCTGTGAGGAGTTGGTCACTTAAGTTAGAGACTTCTCATTGTATTACCCTTTCGTTGTTAATCTCATTAAAAAAATTGCTGTTGTTAGTGTTTTTTCCCTGATATTTGCCTAACTTTTGCCTTGTAGTTTGCTGTATAAGTTTAGGTTCAGTTATGTCTAAGAATGCCAAAGAATTCAAACCTTTGGGTTTTAAAAAATGTGACCAATGCAGCCAGAAGATGTCTTCAACAGATGGACATACCAGTTGCGTGTATTGTTTAGGTGCTGTCCACCTACAAGTATCTTGTTCATTTTGTCATGCCTTCAGCTTATGGAGAGAAAGATCAAGCTGATTGTCAGGAGCTTGTTGAAGGTACCTTTTACTGAAGCTTTGTAAGGGACTCAGAGTTCTTCAAAATCCTCGCACCACTCTCCACCTGCTAGATTGGAAAAATCCTCTAAACCTCTAAAAGTTTTTCCTCCATGTCTCCATCATTGGAACCTACAAAGAAGCAAGCAAAAGAGTCATCCTCGGACCTGAAGGCTATTAGGCCCAAACCAACTACTTCTTCAGCTCCTCTGATGATTTCGGAGCCGACAGAGTTCTGCATTCAGAGCTGGTCCCCAGTCCTGTAACCAGTCTCCTTGGTGCTACACTCTCCAATTTTACAATCAGTGAGATCTTTGACACCATCCTCTTGATCATCCAGCAACCTTTAGGACAATGATGTGGAGCAGGTGGTCAAGAGGCATTTATGGAGGCAGGCACTGGCCAAGATTCTGTTGACCCCAACCCAGAAGGATTTGGGACCGATAAGTATCACTTCTCCTTCACTGATTCCTCCTCTGACCCATTTTGTGGCTTCAGAGCTGGAGTGTGTGAATCCGATTGTAGTGGAACCGTCAGGGCTGAGATCTGCTCCAGGATAATCAGTCTCAACTACCGGTTCAACTTCCTCAGTTCCATCATCTTTTGAGGGGTCTAGGGGCTGATGCTCCCCATCAAGTCCAGTGAGGAAAGTCAAGTTGGACAATTGATTGATCCAAATCTACCACTTGGGGATTTGGCACAGGTGAGCTCGGTCCACTGCCTTGATTCTGGGAGAGTCTTCTGGTTCCTCGGACTTGGGAGCTCCCTTGGAGCAGGAACATAGTGCTTTTGAGGCCCTGAGGAGAGTGCTGTCACCCCAGATGGCTGCAGTCTTGGATCCTAACACTCTTCCCATAAAAGCGACAGAGTCTGTCTCTTTGCCATCTCTACCTCCCAGTTGTGGAGACCCAAAGTCGCAGGATGCCCCACTGGGCAAAACCATCTCTTCTGAAACCTCTCCTGAGTACCCCTCTGAAGAGGTCCCTTGGAAGAGGTTATTTAAGAGGAAACATCTAGTCTCCCCTGAGGAGTTCATCACTTCAGACACAGATCTTGATGATTCAGAAGAGTCCCCATGGTCACCCTCTAAAGATGTCTCCTTTGCAGACATCCTAGAGATCCTTAAACAGAGAGGGGGTTGGAAGTCCATTAACCCTTCTGAGGATGAGTCTTTGTACCTGGACTCTTTCGGGTCTTGCCCCTCCTCCTCTTGGGTGACTCCGTCTTTCAACCAGCTCCTGAATGTAGTCAGTTGAAAGGCATGGGGCTCTCCAGAGTCTGTGGAACCTGTTCTAAGGAGGCCAGATAAATTTATTACAGTGCCTTCTGATAAAGAGTTCCTCACAAAATGTGTCCCAGTAGATGCTATGTTGGTGGAGGTTGCAGCAACCAAAAATGAATTGTCTGAGATTTCATCTGGCCATCCACTGAATAAAGAATCCCGTACGATGGACAGATATGGAAAGCATATGTTTTCATCAGCTTCCTTCACCCTTAGGTCACTGAACTATCTGACCCATTTTACTAGGCTCCAGAGGGATCTCCTGAAAGATCTAGGTGATACCCTCCAAATTTCTACAGCTGTGGTAGTTTCAGATAAGGTAACCTCTCAGCTTTCCACCTTAAATTCCATGGTATACTCCTCCATATGACTTATCTCTTATGTGGCCGATGGAGCAAGTAGGGCAATAGGTACAGGAATCTCCTTAAGGAGGCATTCCTGGATGCACTTATGCGAGTTTGCAGAGCCCTTCAAGTCTTCCTTTATCAATGCCCCTTTTGATGGCTCATCCTTATTCAAGCCAAAAATGAAAGAGACTCTGGGTGCGAGCAAGAACGAAAGACTCTTTCTGCTGTTGGAGTCCGTTTCTCCCTCCCTACCAGACCTTACCCCAAAGGTTAGAAGGATGGAAAAATGTGGTTCCATAAGTCCCAGAGAGCCTTTCCGGATGCATGTGATGATTCTTCCCCTAGGGGCAGAGGGGGAAATAACAATGGAAGACACTGACCTCATAGCAGAGGGGGTCTGCAAAACCAGGGTGACAGGGATACGTTCCTTGGTAGGCCCTCTCAGTGCTCCTGAAAAGAGACCCATCTGTCCACCTCTGGAGGCAGTTGGGGGTCACTTGTCACTGTACCCAAACATCTGGCTAAAAATAACAAAAGACAAATGGGTACAATTGATCATATCCAGAGGCTACTGTATACCCTTTTCCTCTCCTCCTTTAGAAAAAAATCATTCCTGGATGTTCCACCCGGTCAGAGGGACCACGCACCCTGAAAGGTAGAAAGGTTGCTAGAAAAAAGAGTTATCCAAAATGTCCCCACAGAACAAATTGGCTCTGGTACTTACTCAAGGTTCTTTTTAGTTCCAAAAAAGACAGGTGACTGGAGGCCCATTCTGGATCTAAGCAGACTAAATAAGTCTATAAATAGTCAAAGTTCCAGACGGTAAGACTACAGTCAATACTCCCCTTTCTGGGGAAAGACAATTCGAAGTGAGCGATAGATCTCCAGGATCTGTACTACCATATAAAGATCAACAGGTGATCCAGGAGTCACTTACTCTTTTGGCTGGGAGCCAGTTATTACCATTTCTGAGCTCTGTCCTTTGGTCTCACTACAGCCCTCAGAGTGTTCACCAAATGCATGGCAGTAGTCACAGCTCACTTGAGGCGTCTAGGATTCTGGGTGTTTCTGTACTAGAATGACTGCCTCCTAACCACCACAGAGCATCTACTAAACAGAGCAAGAGACACCACCATCCACCTTTGCTCTCATCTAGACATCACAATAAACTTCAAAAAGTATGTCTGGTTGTCATCACAACATATTGTATTCATAGGAGCAGACTTAAACACAAGAGACATGGTAGCCAAACTTCCTCCTGTCAGGATACAAACCCTAGGTGAACAAGTAAAAAACCTTCTAACAAAGAAGAAAGTACAAGCGAAGGTTATTCTGAAGATTTTAGGTACCATGGTGGCAGCAATAACCTTGGAACCCCTCACTCGTCTGCACATGAGAATTCTCCAGTGGCTACTTTTCACCCAATAGTCCATGCAGGAGTTACCAATGTCCCACAAGATCATCATAATGGAATCCTGCAAGAGGGATCTGCACTCTTGGCTTCATTCTACTCAGGTGGATTTGGACAGACCATTCATTCCCCCACAACCAATAGCTACAGTGACCACAGACGCTTCCCAGATAGGGTGGGGGCATTATCTGGGGAAGATTGCCCAAGGAGTTTGGCAGGAATATGAGAACCACTTGCATATCAATGTCCTAGGGATGAGAGTGGTGCTTTTGGCGCTACAGGCATTCCACAACTTCCTTCCACTAGGAATGATTGCAATACAGACTGACAATATGTCAGTGGTGTGGTATATAAACAAACAAGGAAGAAGCAGATCTTACCACATTTGTCGAGAGGCTCAAAGGGTATGGCAGTGGGCAGTCTCTCCCCAATGCTTTCTAATAGCAATGCATATCCTGGGGAAATCCAATGTCCCTGAAACAGGAAATTGTGGAACAGATTTTTCACAAGCAGGACCAGCCTTGCTGTGACCTTTTTGCCACATCCATGAATGCCAAATGCAGCAGCTACTTTGCCTTGATCCCCCTCCGGGGGAGTCACCAAGCAATGCACTTGTACATGATTGGTCCCCGGGTCTTCTATATGCTTTCTCTCCTTTTCTCTTGATTCCCAAAGTCCTTAAGAAAGCCAACACATTGAGAAGCAGGTTAATACTCATCATCCCATACTGGCCTCATCAGATTCGGTTCCCTTTCCTATAGCCCCACCTGCAAGAGGAGCCTTGGGTTCTAGACCCAGTTCCAGACCTCCTGACTCATCCATCAGGGATGCTCCATCCGTCGGTCCAAACCCTCAAACTGACAACTTGGCTGCTCCACTTCCACTCCTAGCCAGGCTTCCAGGTCTCTCCTACTGTGAAACATATTCTGATCTCATCCCATAAGGCTACACCCAGAAAGCTTTATGTTAGCAAATGGAAAAGATTTTGCTATTGGGCTCTTAACAATTACATTGATCCTTTCATGGCCCTCATCACATCTGTTTTAGACTTCCTAGCAAAACTTTTCAATGAAGGTGCAGCAGCAGCTACCATACGCGTTCGATTGGCTGCTATATCAAACTACCATATTGGAGAAATGGGATTTAAAATCATGTCCCATAGACTTTACAAGGCCTTTTTGAGAGGTAATTTCTTGCTAAGGCCTCTAGTAGAAGAACCACCAGCTCCTTGGGACCTCAACTTGGTATTGTCCACTCTAATCCTTCCTCCATTTGAACCTGCATCATCTTGTCATCTAAAGTTCCTGACGTGGAAAACTATTTTCTTAGTAGCCATCACATTGGCCAGGAGGGCATCAGAACTCCAAGCATTATCAATACATTTCCCCCTATTTGATTTTCCAGAAAGATAGAGTGTCTCTGAGAACTAATCCATCTTTTCTTCTTCTTAAGGTATGTTCTGACACTAATTTAAATCAATCCATTGACTTGGCAGTGTTTTTTTCCAAACTATGGTAACAAGGCAGAATAAAGGTTAGATCACCTGGACATACACAGGCAATTACATTTCCACCCGCATAGAACAAAAGAATTCAGAAAATCAGGCCAGTTATTTGTATCCTTTTCAGATATGAAAAAGGATGCCTCAGTATCTAAAGTCACGCTTTCAAAATCTCTTACTGATTGCATAACCTTCTCATATACATCTCAAAATAGAGAACTTCCAGGAAAGATAAAAGGTCATTCTACAAGGGCTATTACAACCTCTTCAGCCTTTCAGGCTAGACTACCCATAGATTCAATTTGTGCTGCAGTAACACGGGTAAAGCCTCATACCTTTATTATTCATTACAAAGTGGATTTGGCCTCCAGGAACAGGGCTTCCTTTGGGTCCACTGTTCTGAATAATATTTTCCCTTGAGACACCCAAGAAAGAAGATGCTAGGGATGCTGTCCCATTCAGCAATGAATGAAGGTGAGATAAGGACAACATAACATTAAGAAGTTATGTTCTCACCATAAAGTTCTATGTTTGCTGTCCATCTTACCTTCAGTCTTGCATCCCACCCTCCTTCCCCCAGCCTTCACTCCTGGAGGAATGAGAGGTCTCACAAAATTAGAAATACATGTTCTCTGACTCTCTTCCTTAACTTCTTTAGTAGACAAGGTTTTATGTAGGTACTACTAGTTTAGGATTTGCAAACAACATATGGGTAATCCTCCCAAGGCTTGATGGGATAGGGTATAGCTTTGAGCCGGTGGAAGCTCTCAGTTCTGGACCAGCAGTGAATGAAGGCAAGATGGCAAACATTGGAACATTATGGTGAGCACATAACTTCTTATTTTATTCTTCATATTTTTTATACATTCCTCTCTCTTCTGTAGATTTTCTGCTTGTATATGACTGTTTTTTAATGACTGTTGTTTCCTTAAATATGTTAGACAAAAAAGGAACAACTGGATTTAAACAATGTGAGAAGTGTGAGAAGAAAATGCCCAATTCAGACAGACATTTAATGTGTGTCTACTGCCTTGGAGTTCCCCATCTCCAGATTCAACTGCCTTGTGACTTGTGTAAAAAATTTAATTCTTGCACTCTTTCTGAGCACAAGAACAAACTTATTCTTAAGGGCTTGCTAAAACCCCCTTTTTCAGAGGACCTTTCTGAGGTGAAGGTCTCACCACTTCCCAGAAAAGATAAGAAAAAGACAAGCCATTCGGTTCCGACCTTTCCGACTTCTATGGAACCGAAGCACTCTCAAACTCTTTCTGAACCAAAACTGGCAAAATTAGCTGCACCGACTATTTTGTCTCCAGCACCCATGACTAGTTCTATGGGGCTGAAGCCATTGGCAACCACTGAACCAACAATTTCTACACCTGCTTCAGTACCGACTATATCCTTGGTACCAGACACAATTTCGGCACCGATATTGGTTCTGTCCTTGGCATCGAAATCTGAAATTTTGTCTAGGACCAGATACTCACCAACTATAGATCCCTTTCTTGGACAACAATATAGCCCTTCTCTGGAAAGACCAGAATCTCCTTCCAGAGTATCTACGTGGTTCACCAGGAGTCTCTCTCAATTAGATGTACTGAGACTTGTTGATCAACTTTTGGCAGCTAGAGGAATTCCAAGCCTGACCAGGACTTTCCTCCCACCTAGAGCTGAAGTTTTCTCTGCATAGTCTCCAGCATATCCTCCTTCAACCTCTTCCCAGGCTTTGGAGCTCTCCATTCTGATGTTTACCCCTGTGCCTACATTTTCGGTTCCTGTGACAATTTCCTTCATGGTTCTGGAGCCTGCCCTCTGGACTCCACTCCATTTGGACCTGGTCCACCCTTGGAACTGTGACTTGTCTGTCAGCACCATGACTCCTAGTTTGGCACACATTTTTTCTATGGCACCATCTTAGGCTTTGGCTGTTCCAGCAGTTCCTGGCTCTCTTGAGGTGCCTACCTGGTGGTTGGCTGATCAGAGCGGGGTGTGACCCCAGTTCTGAGGCTGTCCCTCTCGGTTCCAGGCTCCCATCCCTCTTTGGGTGGGCCTGTCTTCCAGGTGATGGAGAGGGCTGTTGCTTTCACATGCATGCAGTTGGCACCTCCAGCATCAGAACGTGATCTCTCTCTCTCTCCTACAGCATGCAGTTGACACAGCCCACTATGCAGCATCTTTGAGCAAGGGAGCAGCAAGAGACCCTGCTCTAGGGCACCCACTCTTTGGAGTCCTCTTCAGAAGACTAAACTGAGGAGCCACCTCAAAAGAGAATGTTCAAGAGGAAGCACATTGATTCCCCTGAGGAATCCCTCACCGAAGATATGGATTTTGATGATGGAGAAGGGTCCCCATGATTGACCCCTGAAGATGTGTCCTTTGGAGACATACTGGAGATCCTAAAACAGAGGGGCGACTGGAAGCCCATTAACTATTCTACTGAGGAATCTGTATTCTTGCAAGCCTTCCGTGCTTGACCCTCTACTTCCTGGGTGACCCCACCTGCAGATTAACTAATTAAGCTCATTGTACAGCATGCCTGGAAGGCCCCTGACAACACTGAGCCAATTCCCTAAAGGTCTGATAAGATTCTTTCCCCACCAGAAGACCACCCCATTGGTCCAAAGGTTTGACAGTAGACTCCATGGTTGTGGCAGTGGCTCCTAAGAAAGAACCTGTGACAGAAAGTTCGACTGCCCATCCTCTGAACAGGAAATCCCAGATGATAGACAGATTGGGAAAGTGGACATATGCTTCAGGGAACGTTGCCATACAGTCTCTAAATTACATGGCACATTTCACACGACTCCAGATGGACCTGATTTCTGAACTTTCAGGTACTTTGGCAGGGGTATTACCTGACGAGGTGCAGGATAAAGTCACCTCTTAGCTTGCTACCCTAGAGCCCATTTCTAACTCCTCCATGTGGTTGATCACCCATACAACTGAGAGGGCAACTAGAGCAGCCACTTCAGGTGTTGTCATGAGACGTCATGCCTTGATGCACTTATGTGACTTCGTGGACCCCTTCAAGTCTTCCTTCATCAATGCTCCTGTTGATGAGTCTTTCTTATTTGGTCCTAAAGTTAAGGACACATTAACTAGGTATGAAAAAGATGGAAAGACCCTATCTGCCATGGGCATACATTTTTCAGCTGCTCAATGATCTTAATCCAGGAATCAGAGGGGCAGAAAGATGTGGTTCAAGAAATCCCAAGGATCTTTCCACAACACACATGTTGAGAAATTCCCCCCAGGGCCAAGGGGGAAACCCATCTGGGAGACACCCCTATCATGGTAAATGTGGGCTGAGAAACCAGGGTTCCCGAGATTCCTTCTCTGGTCAACCCTATGAGCGCTCCTGAAGAGCGGCTCGATTGCTTTCCTCTGGAAGCAGTCGGGGGATGTTTTTCTCTGCACCATTTGGCCTGACAATCAATAACTTAAGACTCCTGGGTGCAGAGGATTATGACCTTTATCCCAAGCCTCTAAGGTGAATCCCTGACATCCCACCCAGTCAGAGAGATGCAGCAGCACTGGAAGTTCAAAAGCTGCTAGAAAAAAAAGAGTCATCTAAGTAGTCCCACCAAATCAAATAGGAATCGTTTTTTACTCGAGATTCTTTTTAGTGCCAAAAAAGATAGGGGGCTGGAGACCAATTTTGGATCTCAGTATTCTAAACACGTTTGTCAGACAAGAAAAATTCTGGATGATCTTGGTTTAGTCCATTCCTCCATTTCTGCAGAGGGATGACTGGATGTGCTCTATAGATCTTCAGGATGTGTATTACCAAATAAAAAGGGGCAAACGGTACTGAAGATACCTCTACTTCTATCTGGGAGCCAGTCATTACCAATTTTGAGTACTGCCCTTTGGTCTCTCCACAGTCCCCAGAGTGTTCACCAAATGCATGGCAGTAGTAGTAGCTCACCTCAGACTACAAAGATTCTGTGTGTTTCCATACCTAGAAGATTGGCTCCTCACTGCTCCAACCAGGAGTTTACTGCTTTAAGTCATATCGTACACTCATGGCCTGGTAGAAAGACTTGGAATCTTTATAAACTTAGGAAAATCGAACCTGGTACCGATTCAAACCATAGAGTTCATTGGGGTAATGTTCGACACAATCTCTTGCTGAGTTGCCCTGGCTCTTCACAGGCTGCTAAAACTGAGGGCACAACTTCAGATAATACTTTCTCAAGACCTAGTCCCAGCCAGACAGATTCTACAACTGCTCAGCTCCATGGCGGTTACAGTTCCACTGGTACTTCTTGCAAGGTTCCATATGAGGCTACTGCAATGGCTCTTATCTTCTCAATAGTCTCTTCTAACACATCCAATGTCTCACCCAATTCGCATAACAAATCAATGCAAGCAGGATTTGAGCTGGCAGATGAAGCCAGAGGAGGAGTTATGGAGTCGACCTTTTATGCTTCCCTGATGGGGTGGGGGGGCATTTTCAAGGAAGGATAATCCAATGCACTTGGTCCCCCATAGAGGCCAAATCACATATCAATGTCCTAGAACTGAGGGTGGTACTCTTAGCATTACAAGCATTCCAAACAACCCTCTCATCTGGATATGTCAATAGTCTGGTCCATCAACAAGCAAAGTTAAACCAGATCCTATCCCTTATGCCGGGAAGCCCTAAGAGTGTGGCAATGGGTGATAGCTTCCAACCACTTTCTATTAGCAATGCACATTCCTGGGAATTCCAGTCTGATTGCAGATGAACTGAGCAAGAACATTCTGATGCCTCATGAGTGGTTTCTCAACCCTGTAGTAGGGACTCAAATTTTTTGCTGTTGGGGCCTGCCTTGCTGCAACCTATTTGTCTCTTCTTCAACCACAAATGCAGCAGGTTGTTTGCCCTAATTCCCTCACAGGGGGAGACACTGAGAGATGCTCTGATTCACAATTGGCCCCCGGGTCTACAGGATACCTTTCCACCAATTCCACTCATACTGCAGTTCCTGAAGAAAGCGCAACAGTTGATAAGCAAAGTCATCCTCATTGATCCTTTCTGGCCCCGCCAAGTTTGGTTCCCCTTCCTTTGGCCTCACTTGGTTCATCACCCGTAGACCCTGGACCCATTCCCAGGACTCCTACCTCACCCACATGGGCTGCTGGTTCATCCTAACCTTCACAACCTCAAGCTGACAGCTTGGTATCTCCACTTCCATTGATCACCAGGCAAATACACATATTCTCCAGTCTGAAAGATTCTTCTGGCTTCCCATAAACCCTCCACCAGATAAATTTATCACAGCAAATGGGTCAGATTTACAATTTGGGCTAAGGAACAAGGACTAGACCACTTTTCAATGCCATTCCATAAAGTTTTAGAGTACTTGTTGACCCTACTTCATGCAGGAGCCTCAGCCTCCACTAATACAGTCCAACTGGCAGCTATCACCACAACAATTCCTCATTAATGTCTTATAATCTTAGCAAAACCTTCATGAAAGGAATTATACACCTCAAACCACCTATTAAAGCCCCAACTGAACCATGGAATTTCACTTTAGTCCTACAAGATTTGACCTGCTCACCCTTTGAACCTTCCATCCCATGTGATATAAAGCTTTTGTCTTGGAAAACCTTATTCCTAATGGCTATCACCTCAGCCAGGAGGGTATCAGAACTGTAGGCCTTGTGTGTCAACTGATCTTACATTATTTTCCACAAAGAAAGTATCACTTCATACTAACCCTTCCTTTTTGCCCAAAGTTATTTTAAATTCAGGTCTCAGCCAGTCCATTAATTTACCAGTCTTTTTTCCTGAATTTTCCAACAGAGATGAATACCAGTTACACATGTTGGATGTACATAGACAGCTTAATTTTAACTTTGACAGAACTTAACCCTTCAGAAGTCGGACCAACTGTTTATGGTCTTTTCAGGTCCCAGATTGTGGAAACCTGTCTCTAAAGTTACTTTATCAAAATCGTTAAGAGACTGCATTACCTTTATCTATCAACAGAACAAATTATATTTGCCTTCTAGAATCAAGACTCATTCCACCAGATCAATGACCATACCAGTGCCATTTCATTCCAGAGCCTCTATGGAATGACATTTGCACAGTGGTCACTTGGGCAAACCCCCATACCTTTATCACTCATTACAAATTGGATATGGCCTCCAGGGGAAGAACATCTTTTGGCTCAATGGTGCTTAGGAATATCCTTCCATAGGGCCACCCAGGATGCAAGTAGTTGGGGACTCAGTCCTATGAGTAAGGAACGAATGAAGATTTACAACATCAGATGAAGAAGTTATGTCTTACCATAATGTTCCATCAGTGTTGTAGATCTTTATTCATTCCTTACACCCTGTCATCCATCCCCCTGCCTAATGACTCGTGGTGGATCATTTGGTCCTGTCTGCCTGATAAGTAATTTGATCAGATAGGGCCTCCATTGTCTCAACTATCTCTATTATCTCCACTGTCTTATACTGGGTGGGCAAACTCAATCTAAAGAGAAGGAGAAGAGGGGCACTATGAGTAGGACTTAGCTTGAGAGTTTTTGGCTGGCACGAGCTTGTGTATTGGCCAGGTCGGTTTCAAGGACAGAACTGTTAATGTCACCTTGAAGTTAAGCTGGTTGCTGCACTAAAAACTGTACTTGAAAGGGTTACTTACTACAGCTGTCTCTGTTGAAGTTGTGAAGAACTGTCAAATGAACACTGGTACCTGTAGTGTAACTGCTCATAAGGTTGGTCTAAAGGAAACACTCTTGTCAAGAGTACATCGATACCTAGTTGTACTAATTTATTGATCAGTGTTTTGTGTATTTTCCTGTCAAATGTTGAAGTTAAATCTATATAAATTACATCACAGCACAATTTTTCATTAATCGCTGTAATTATATTGTTATAGAACATCATGGTACAGGTGATAATAGATCTGTTTTCAACATATGCATGCTGATATATGCTTTCAAGTCCCAACCAATCCAGTTCTGACAATAACTTATTTAATATTACCTTCTCCATTATTGTTCCACAACATGGAAGTAGACTTAAGTTTCTATATGTCTCTGCATTTGTCCTACTCCCCTTTCCCTTGAAGACAGGTTTAATAAGTACATGTTTCCAGTTTTGAGGAATCTCCCCATATTTATATGACCTTTTGAATAATAGATATAATAGTACCATATGTGAATATAACTCTCAACTTTCCATTTCTAAAATGTGTAACACTACCTCTTTTAATGTGGAACTTCTTTTTCTTCTTCTTTCGGCTTTTTCCTGGTTAGGGGTCGCCACAGCAGATCACCTTGTCCGCACATTGATTGGCAGTGGAGTTTTACGGTGTCGAGTTGCCAGCCCAGCGCCCAACCTTCCACAGAAGGCACACACACACGCACACCTAGGGCCAATTTAGAGTGTCCAATCCACCTGCAGCATGTCTTTGGGATGTGGGAGGAAACTGGAGCACCTGGAGGAAACCCACGCAACCACAGGGAGGACATGCAGACTCCGCACAGAAGGCACCCCAGCCGAGGATTGAACTGGAGAACCTCTTGCTGTGAGGCGGCAATGCTAACCACTGCACCACCGTGGCCGCCCACCTCTTTTAATGTGGAACAAATGGACAAAATGCGGAACTCATATGTGCAGCTTACCAACAAGTTCAACTAGAAAGCTCACAGCAAGGTTAAACTGTGTTATTTTACACTGATAAAACATTTTTCTGATGAATTAATATGATTCTGTATTATTGCTATGGGTTATCAGTTAAAAACACTTAACAATGAATGTGTGGCAGAGCCCTTCAATGTGGAACTTCAAGGAACATGTACTTTATATGACTCAAAAGGAAAAATGTTCTTCATAATGAGGTACACTTCATAAGTATGAATGTGAAGGCTAAAAGGTCAGAAAATGGAAATGATCAGTATTCTTTTAATTGTTTTCTGAAAAGTTCTACTTTTGAAGTCAGACGGCCGAGACATCTTTTGAAATTCAGTCCACTTTCCCTTTAGAAGCATTTCTCTTATTTTACCCACCAGCCAGATAAAACTATTTTCCTTTTTTTATTTTTCTTCTACACATGAGTTTAGCCCATGTTTAGACACAACAAAACAGATGAACACAGTAATTAAGACTTTTAACAGAAATGCATGCCCTATAACAGAAGTACATAGAATTACGTTATTGTGTAGCTAAATGAATAACAGATAAAGTCTTACTACAGAAACTCTGAGCAATAAGGGAAAGGAAGGGAAGAAATCCAATGCCAGCATGGAAGTATCAAATTTAGAAAACTATAAAGCAATTAAGACAAGAGGTGCCACTGTAAGAAGAGCATAGAAGAGGGAATAAATTAACAAAAATACTTAGAAAGATAGACATGATAAAAGCAATCCACCGCTGTATTAGAACAAACCATGATCTATCATACACTATTGCAAACAATAAACTAAAGATATTACCACAGGCAGAAAAACGTAGAAGATACATAGATAAATATAAAGGGAAAAAACAACATAAGCAATTCACTGATGGCCCAAAAAGTTTTATAGAGAATTGGGAAACAAAGCAAAAGAATAGAAACACCACCAAAAAAGAAGAAATTAATATATTTTGGTGGTTTATAGTACAGTTGTGTAAAATCTTACCATGACAGCAGAATTCTTTCTCTTCACTGCTGCAGTATTCTTCACCTAAGGGACCCTTACAAAGTGTCTTAGGAGGAAGGTACCTTTTAAAAAAGCTTTAGATAGTTTTGGTGATGCAACAGGTATATTATTTATCCCTACATGAAAATTAGATGTCAACTAACTGATCCTTAGTAGTGGAACAGCTGAGACCAGAATGAAACAGATCTGTCAGGAAATCAGTTCACCTACAGCTGGAATAAAGAAAAGATCAACTATCTGCATACTCTGATATCATACACAGGACAGGGGTTTAAATTTAATATTTACAGAAAATAATCTTTTTGCCATGCCAACTTACACTTTTCTAGTTGTCATCTTCTGTTTCAAAAGAAATGTTTAATAAAAGGTCAGGCTATTTGTGTTGCAAGAATGACATCCCAGTATGAAGAGGTGGGGGATGAACTTATGAAACTTAAACATATGTTTATTGTAAGGGGATATCCAGAGAATCTAGTTAACAACTTGATCCAAAAATGTATGATGGTTGGGCGGAATTCAAACATCTATTAGGTTTGGGGCTCAGTAAGCCATCCCAAAACACTAGTGAGGTAAAATACGAAAAAGCATTTACCATCCAACATAACCATTTTTCCAGTGAGATTATAGCTATACTTAAGTGTAAGTGGAGCATTTTTTAAAGTTAATAAGGACATTTATAATATGGTGGGATAGCACCATTTATTACCAAAACAGCCAAAAATTTCAAAGAATTATTTTAAAATAAAATTTCAGGGATTTTACCGCAGGAAGTGTGGACATATTCTTGTGGTTATTGTAAACAGTGTTCATACATTACAAAGGTGCAAACCCTTACACTGGACAACAGTTTTAAAATTCATGTTACCTTTCAATAGCTAACTGCAATACATCCATGGTTGTTTATTTAGCAAAGTGTGATCAATGTCCAGCATATTATATAGGTAAAACTAAAAGATCACTTAAAACATGAATTTATGGGCACATGTATGATATTGCAAACCACAAAGAAACCAATGCATTATATAAACATTCTACAGGCTGTTCTAGCTTTAAAAAAGTTTTCCTTAGGGATTTTTGAAATTATCAATATGAAACACGGGGGATGACTGGAAGTGCTGGCTGAGTTATACAGAACTTATGTGGCAGCTTATACTTTGCATTACTTTTCCTCCATGTTTAAATAAATACGTATTGATTGCACCAGTACTTAATATTAGGGCTGACATATTGTAAATATATTACTTTGTTTTTTTACCAATATGCTTTATTTACCAATAGATTTGCACATTAAATGCTATTTCAATTCTTATGGAGGCCTGTGCCTTTAAGAAAAGTTCATTTAGTCATCAAGTATCCTGTGCACCTGTTTGCATCAAAGCACTGCCTTTTCAACAGTATAAAAAGTGTTGGCTTTTCTGCTCATGTTATTCTGATGAAGTGACTCTGTTGAAATGAAAGCCCTTGATCATTTTATTTATTATTTTAATAAAAATTATTATTTTTTTTAACCAGTGATCAGATCCTCAGTGGCGTTATTTGTATTTGGATGATGTGAGGTAGTGTCAGCTATGCCGGGGGGAGTAGGGCAGTGCATGTATAACATATGCCAGCATAGCAAGCGGGAGTTTTGTAAAGAATTATATGTCATTTGAATAGCAAACTGATTTGTACTGATACTTGTGTTAAAAATGTATCAACAGTAGGTCCTGATGGACAGAAAAGAAATATACATACATGTCAAACTGTATTGTTGCAAATCATGAAATGTATATGTTTTAACAAATGATGTTGGAAGGGAAGGGGTTAAGCTCAGCCCAGTTTACCTTAAGAAAAATAGTCTGAAAATAAATTACTTGGTTTAGGCCATAAAGATTTTATCTCACAGGTCTGAATGCAGCCAGAGACTCAATGTCTGTGAAAAGGCTGGGCTGCAATTCTGCTCTATTGCCCTTAGTGCCCTTAGTGGTGAACTAATTGCTACCCTGTGGTGCCAGAGAATAACTTCATACCTCTCAAGCACTCCTCATTACAAGGAATGTACCTCATTTGGGGTCTTAAAAAGTTCATGTTCCTCAAAGTTCCACATTGAAAGGCTCTGTCACACATTCAGTGTTAGAGATTTTTTAAATGAAATTCATGGTAAATAGAAATGAATCATATTAATTCATTAAAAGATCTTCTTTATAAGTAAAACCATTATATTTTAACCATTCTATGACCTTCCTTGTTGAAGATGTTAGTAAGCCATTATTGTGTGTTCCACATTTTGCCCATTTGTTCCACATTATGAGGGCTAGTGTTCCTCATTTTGGAAACTGAAGGTTGAGAGCTATGAATGGCTTATTAGTTTCTGCATGAAGGATGGAAGTGTTGGAATTGATTTACAGTTTTCAGATGCTGTAATAAACCTTAGCAACAGTTATATGTGTGTATTGTGACACAGTGCCAGATCCTGGCTCAGTTTCTAGTGAGAGAGTAGTGTGGGAGCCACAGAGTCAGGTGAACAGATGCAATGTCATTCTGTAGCCAGCACTGAAATTGTATTTGAATACTAGTGAGAGATGTGAGGGGTGCACCCTGTTTTTGGACCTGACAAGACACTCATCCAGTCCCATCTGCCTTGCTTTAGTAAGTAACTAGGGAACAGTAATTCTTTAGTCAGAAAAACATAGTGAGATTGGCTAAAAGTTGTTTTTCTGTATCTGTCTGAATTTTTCCATCTGCATTGTTTTTCATATTCCCTATGAATGAAACTCTGGTTGTTTATTGTTAATACATAATCAATATTTTCATGTTTTCTTTTTTGATATTTATTTTTAATTTTATATATACACACACACACACACACACACACACACACACACACACACACACACCTTTCATTGTGGCTTGTCTTTTTGAAGATATTTAACCTGTGAGGGTACTTGCATTTATTTGGTGGCACAGTGGCTCCACATTCCTGAAAGGAGAAGTAATGAATCTAGTAACAGAGATAAAACAACTGAAATTGAGATCTTTAGTAAAGAGTAGGAGCAAACTACACAGGAAAAATGGGAATTGTGGATACAATACATACGGGGGAGCAATGAGGTTTAAAAGAAGGCAGGACTTAAATGAGCTAAGTAATGTTTGACTGAAAACGATTGGTTAAATTATAAGTGATGTACAATGTTTGCAACTGGGAGTGTGTCAGTATGATTTCTGATGTAAAATGCTTGTAACTAGGATTGTGTCAGTGTGGTTTGTTTTCAGTTATATAAATGTATGATTGCTTATGTCATAAGTAATGGTTTCATAAAGATGTTCCTTGTTTAGAAAAAGGGGAAGGAATTCAATGATTTATGTAATGCTGCTTAGGTTATATGATATATAGCAATATATGTTAAGTATAATGTTTGTCAATGTTAATTTAATACAGTTTGATTACTTTTGTATAAATGCAAAATTGCCTATATCACAAGTGATAATTCAATAAAGGTGTGTTAAAAAAAACATGACCGTTTGTATAGGTATTAAATCTGATGTTGTTAATCTTCATTCTTTCATGATGGGTATGTCTCGGTTCCGTCCTCGGAACTGACTGGTCCAATATAACAAGCTCACGCCAGACAAAAACTCTCGAGCTAAGATTACCCATAGTGCCCCTCTCCTCATCTCATCAGATCTCATTTGCCATGTAGAGTTTCAAGACACGTCAGGCCAGATCTCAAGCTAAGTATTTCTTTTTTCTCTAAATATTTACTACAGTTTGCCTTTATAATCACCTATAATCCTTTCATTTCTTAGTCATTCATACTTAGTGATACTTTCCTACCTGTGTGAGTGAAATTTTCTTTCCCTTTTACATCAACTGGTATTTATTAGTACCATCATTGGTACAGGCCCTTCCCTTTCCCTTACTCTTTGGTATTTCAAGTACCGTCGTTGATGTTCTCCTTTTGTCTTTACCCTTTGGGTCTTCTTCTTCTTACCATTGTTGGTAATATATAAAAAAAAATCCTTTCTTGGTGTGCATGTCTGTAGCCTATCATGACAGAATAGCTCTTCTGCTTTGTCTACCATTTAATTACTGTTTTTTCTTTGCTCTTTGTCTACTGTTAACTAGATTTTTTATAATGGCAGACAAAAAGGGCACTAAGAGTTTCACACAATGTGATAAATGTGGCAGGATGTCGCCAAACTCTGATGGGCATCTCTCCTGTGTCTATTGCTTAGGAGTACCACATTTAAAAGTTCAACCTCCATGCGAGCTCTGTAAGGGCTTTAGTGCCCACACCCTAGCTGAGCTCAAGAACAAATTAATCTTAAGGGGACTTTTTAAAAAAACCTTCTCGGAGGCTTTATCTGAGATGGAGGTCTCAACCCCTCCTAAAAAAGAGATGAAGAACAGGAGCAAGTCAGTACCATCATCTGCTCATTCTCAGGAATCAAAAACTACTAAGGCCCAGGTTCATATGGATCTGAAACCAAAACATGCAAAAATGACTTCAACTCTTATCTCTGCACCAGTGTCTAAAACTCCATCCATGGTGCCATCCTTGACCACAGAACCGACAATTACTACTAATCTCATGGTACTGACCCCTTCCATGGTACCACAGACCCTCTCGGCACCAAAAATAATTTCTCCATTAAAACTGGTCACTGCCCCCCCCCCCCCCCCATCACAACCTTCTGGTCTTCCAACCACAGTGTTGAAGTTTGAGACATTAGCCAGGACCCAATATTCTCCATCAATTGACCCCTTTGTTGGATAACAGCTAAATCCATTCCTTGATTGGTCTGAATCTCCATCGGGGATGTCAACCCGTTCCACCAGGAGCCTTTCGGAGCTTGATGTAGTGAGACTTGTGGATCAGCTCCTAGCAGCCAGAAGCATCCCAACTCCATCTAGAACTTCCCTCCCATCTGGAGTCGAGGTTTTTTATCCACAGACTCCAACATATATTCCTCCTTCAACCATTCCACAGGTATTGGAGCCCTCAATGCCGACACCTATCCTGGTGCCAACTTCTCCAGTTCCACTGGTAAATCTTATCATGGTTCTAGAACCTACCCTGTGGACCACAGCTCAGTCAGAGCTGATCCACCCTCGAGGCTGTGACTGGTCTGTCGGCACTGTGACTCCTAGTACGGCACAGATTTTTTTCCTATGGCGCTGCCTACAGTTCTGGTTGCGTTGGCAGCTCCAAATCTTTTCATGGCTCCTTTCCTGGAGGTGGGCTCATCAGAGCAGGGTGTAACCCCAGTTCTGAGGTTGTCTTTCTCAGTTCTGAGCTCCCATCCCTCTTTGGGTGGGTCTGCTTTCCAGGTTATGGAGAGGGCACTCACCTCAGCAGACTCACAGTTAGCCCCTTTGGTGCCAGAATGTCACATATACATGCCCTCTGGTTCACAGCTGACACAGTCCACTACACTGGGACATCAAGCACAGGAACAGCAAGATACCCTACCGCAGGGCACCCTCTCTTCGGAGTCCTCTTCAGATGTTCCCCCTGAAGAGCCACCCCATAAGAAATCATGTAAGATGAAGCACATTGATTCCCCATGAATAATCTCTCATGGAAGATACAGATTACGATGAGGGGGAAGGGTCCCCATGGTCGCCCCCTGATGATGTCTCCTTTGCAGATATTCTGGAGATCTTGAAACAGAGGGGTGACTAGAAGACCACCAACCCTTCCTCTGAAGAATCTGTATTCTTGCAGGCTTTCTGTGCTCGACCTTCTACTTTCTGGGTGACTCTGCCTGCAGATGAGTTAGTCAAGCTCATCATGCAGTGCACCTGGAAGGCCCCTGATATGATTGAGCTGATCCACTGGAGACCCGACAAAATACTCTCCCCTCCAGAGGATCAGCCCCATTGGTCCAAAGGCTTGGCAGCAGATGCTATGGTGGTGGCAGTGGCTACAAGGAAACAACTTGCAGAGGAGAGTCCTGCTGTCCATCCTCCAAACAGGGGGTCTTGGATGATGGGCAGATTAGAGAAGCAGGTTTACACTTCAACAACCTTTGCCATACAGTCATTGAACAATCTGGCACATTTTACTCACCTCCAGAGAGACCTGATCACAGAACTTTCAGGAACCTTAGCAGGAGTAGTGTCTGATGAAGTACATGACAAAGTTGCTTCGCAGCTTGCCACCTTGGAATCCATATCTAACTTGTCCATACAATTCATTGCACATACAACCAAAAGGGTGGCCAGAGCAATGGGTGCAGGCATTGTCATGAGATGTCATACCTGGATGCTCTTGTGTGACTTTGCAGACCCTTTCAAGTCTTCCTTTCTCAATGCTCCCATTGATGTTTTCTCTCTATTTGGTCCAAAAGTTAAAGACACACTAGCCAGGTGTGAGAAGGATGGCAAGACCCTATCTGCTGTGGACATATGTTTTTCTACTTCCCAATGATCCTACTCTAGGAATCAGAGGAGAGAAAAGATGTGGTTCAGGAAATCCCAAGGCCCTTTCTGTGACACATGGTGAGTTTTCCCCCCGGGCCAGAGGGAAGAACTCATCAGGAAGACAACAGTGCCAAGGCAGAGGGGATCCACATAACCAGGGGTCCAGAGATTCCTTTTCTGGGCAGCCCTACCAGCACTCCTGAAGAGTGGCCCAATTGCTTGCCTCTTGACGCAGTCAGAGGATAATTCTCTTTGCACCACTTAGCCTGGCACTCCATAACAACAGATTATTGGGTGTGGACGATAAATACCAGAGGTTACCACATCCTCTTCAATCTTTACCCGAGGCCAAAAAGGCATATCCCTGACATTCCACCCAGTCAGAGGGACATAGCAGCACAAGAAATGTGAAAGCTGCTCCAAAAAAGAGTCATCCAGACAGTCCCACCAGACCAGACAGAATCCAGATTTTACTCAAGGATCTTTTTAGTGCCAAAAAAAGACAGGGGACTGGAGGCCAGTGTTGGACCTCATCATCCTAAGCAGGTTTGTCAGACAGACCAAATTCCAGATGGTCATGGTTCAGTCTATCCTTCCATTTCTGGAAAAAGATGACTAGATGTACTTGATAGATCTTCAGGATGCATATTACCATATAAAAATGGACAAATGCTCCAGAAGATATCTCCCCTTCTGGCTGGGAACCAATCACTACCAATTTCAAGCACTGCTCTTTGGTCTCTCCACAGCCCCCAGAGTGTTCACCAAATGTATGGCAGTAGCAGCAGCTCACTTGAGAATGCAAGGATTCCGGGTGCTTCCATATCTAGATGACTGGCTCCTTACCACCCCCACCAAGCATCTACTGCTTCTTGCCTTGCACTACACTCTACAGCTAACATGACTCTTAGGGATCTCAATAAACAAAGACAAGTCAAAACTAGTACCTAATCAAAGCTTAGAATGCATAGGAGCAACATTCTACACAAGGTCTTGCCTGGTCCCCTTTCCTCTTTACAGGCTTCAGAGGCTAAGATCTCAACTCCGAGTGATACTCTCTCAGGACAAAGTCCCAGCTTGTTCAGTCCTTCAACTGCTGGGTTCAATGGCAGGAATGTTTACTATAGTTTCCCTAGCAAGACTCCATATGAGATTACTACAATGGATCCTAGCATCACAGTGGTCCCAAATGATACATCCCATGTCCTACCCGATCCACATAATGAACTGCTGCAAGCAAGATCTGAATTGGTGGATGAAGCCAGAAATGGAATTATGGAGTTGTTCCTTCTCACCCTCTCAACTCAAGGCTGTAGTGACCACAGATGCATCCCTGATGAGGTGGGGGGGGGGGTATTTTCAAGGAAAGACAGTCCAAGGCACTTGGTCCCCTTTAGAGGCTAATTTGCATATCACTGTCATAAAACTGAGGGTGGTGCTTCTGGCATTGCAAGCATTCCAATCTGCTCTGGGGACAATTGCTATCCAGTCAGACAACATGTTGGTTGTCTGGTATATCAACAAACATGGGGAACCTGATCTTACCAGTTGTGTCTGGAAGCCATGAGAGTTTGGCAATGGGTGATAGCCTCCAACCACTTTCTGGTTGCAACACACATTCCTGGGAATTCCAACATGATTGCAGACAAGCTCAGCAGATGCATTTTCCTTCCTCACGAGTGGTCCCTCAATTCCAAAGTAGCAATGGAGAATTTCTGTCATGGGGTCAACCTTGCTGCAATCTATTCACATCTCCCACCAACCACAAATGCAGCAGCTACAGTGCATTGAAAAAGTATTTGCCCCCTTCCTGAGTTCTTATTTGTTTTTGCATGTTTATCACACTTAAATGTTTCAGAACATCAAACAAATATAAATATTAGACAAAGATAACACAAGTAAACACAAAATGCAGTTTTTAAGTGATGATTTTATTTATTAAGGGAAAAAATTATCCAAATCTACATGGCCCTATGTGAAAAAGTAATTGCCCCCTAAACCTAATAACTGGTTGTGCCACCCTTAACAGCAACAACTGCAGTCAAGCATTTGCAAAATCTAGCAATGAGTCTTTCACATAGCTGTTGAGGAATTTTGGCCCACTCTTCTTTACAGAATTGTTTTAATTCAGCCATATTGGAGGGTTTCTGAGCATGAACTGCCTTTTTAAGGTCATGCCACAGCATCTCAATTGGATTCAAGTCCAGACTTTAACTAGGCCACTCCAAAACCTTCATTTTGTTTTTTAAGCCACTCAGAGGTGGACTTGCTGGTGTGTTTTAGATCATTTGTCCTGCTGCAGAAGCCAAGTACGCTTCAGCTTGAAGTCACAAACTGATGGCCAGACATTCTCCTTCAGGATTTTTTGATAGAGAGCAGGACTCATGGTTCCATCAGCCACAGCAAGTCATCCAGGTCCAGAAGCAGCAAAGCAACCCCAAACTATCACACTACCACCACCATGTTTGATTGTTGGCATGATGTTCTTTTTGTGAAATGCTGTGTTACTTTTATGCTAGATGTAACGGGATGCACACCTCCCACAAAGTTCAACTTTTGTTTTGTCAGTCCACAGAATATTTTCCCAAAAGTCTTGGGGATCATCAAGATTTTTTTTTGGCAAAAGTGAGATGAGCCTTTATGTTCTTTTTGGTCAGCAGTGGTTTTTGCCTTGGAACTCTGACATGCATGCCATTTTTGCCCAGTCTCTTTCTTATGGTTGAGTCCTGAACACTGATATTAACTGAGGCAAGTGAGGCCTGCAGTTCTTTAGATGTTCTTCTGGGTTTTTTATGACCTCTTAGATGAGTCATCGCTGCGCTCTTGAGGTAATTTTTGTAGGCCAGCCACTCCTGGAAAGGTTCACCACTGTTCCATGTTTTCTCCATTTGTGGATAATGCTTCTCACCATGGTTTTTCTGGAGTCCCAAAGCTTTAGAAATGGCTTTGTAACCTTTTTCAGACTGATAAATGTCAATTACTTTGTTTCTCATCTGTTCAGGAATTTCTTTAGCTTGTGGCATGATGTCTTCCTTTTTGGGATCTTTCGGCCTACTTCACTTTGTCTGACAGGTTCTGTTTAAGTGATCTCTTGATTCAACAAGTCTGGCAGTAATCAAGCCTGGGTGTGGCTAGTGAAATTGAACTCAGCTTTCCCAAAAATGTGATTAACCACAGTTACTTCATGATTTAACAAAGAGGGGGGGCAATTACTTTTTCACATAGGGCCATGTAGGTTTGGACATTTTTTCCCTTAATAAATAAAATCATTACTTAAAAACTGCATTTTGTGTTTACTTGGGTTTTCTTTGTCTAATATTTAAATTTCTTTGATGATCTGAAACATTTAAGTGTGACAAACATGCAAAAAATAAGAAATCAGGAAGGGGACAAATACTTTTTCATTGCACTGCCATAATCCCCCCTCAGGGGAAGTCCCCGAGGGACACTCTAGTACATGATTGGCCCCCGGGACTGCTTTATGCCTTCCCTCCCTTTCCTCTGATTCCACAATTTCTAAAGGAAGTACTTCAGTTGAAAAGCAAAGTAATCCTCCTCATTGCACCCTATTAGCCCCGACAAGTCTGGTTTCCTTTCCTTTGGCCTCACCTGGTTCACCGACTGTGGACTCTGGATCCAACTCCAGGATTACTGTTGCACCCTCAGGGGTTGATCCATCCAAACCTATGAAGCCTCAAGCTGACAGCTTGGTACCTCCACTTCCAGTAATTGCCAGGCAAAATAACCTATCTTCCCCTGTACGAAAAATACTTCTGGCTTCCCATAAACCATTCACCAGAAAAAGTTATTATAGAAAATGGAACAGGTTTGTTTTTTTGGTCTTGAGAAAAAGGACTGGACCCCTTTTCAGCTCTGATTAATTCGGTCTTGGAGTACTTATTAACCTTACTCTATTCAGGAGCATCAGCTTCTACGATCCAGGTCCATTTAGCAGTTATCTCAAACTTCCATAACGGTTTCCAAGATTCTTCTTTAATATCTCACCATCTCTGTAAAACTTTAGTCATGCATATAAAACCACCCTTCAAAGAGCCCATAGAACTTTGAAATTTGATGTTAGTCCTACAAACGTTGACTTGTCATCCCTTTGTGCCTGCTGCCACTTGCAATATAAAATTCTTTTCTTGGAAGACTTTATTCTTGGTAGCCATTACCTTGGCGAGAAGAATTTCAGAATTACAGGCCTTGTGTGTAAACCGTCCTTACATAGTTTTCCACAGAGAGAGAGTATCTCTTTGGACAAACCCCTCCTTTCTACCCAAGGTTGTCTCAGAGTTAAATATTAATCAATCCACTGACCTGCCAGTTTTCTTCCCAAATTTTTCTAATAAATGAGAATATTTTTTGCATTTATTGGCTGTACATAGACAATTACATTTCTACTTAGACAGGACTAAATCTTTCCAAAAATATGACCAATTATTCCTGTCTTTTTCGCGATCCAAGTTGGGAAAATCTGTTTCTGAATTGACTTTGGCAAAATAGATGAGAGACTGCATCTCTTTTGTCTATCAACAGAGCAAATTGCCTTTAACAACTAAAATCAAGGCACATTCAACCGGATCAGTTGCTACATTGATGGCCTTTCATTCCAGAGCTTCTATGGATGACATTTGCGCACCAGCCACTTGGGCTACCACTCATACCTTTATCACTCATTACAAATTGGACTTGGTCTCCAGGGAGAGAGCATCCTTTGGCTGAATGGTGCTCAGGAATATCCTTCCATAGGGCCTCCCAGGACATAAAGTAGTTAGGGACTCTGTCCCATCCACCATGAATGAATGAAGATTAACAACATCAGATAAAGAAGTTATGTTCTTACCATAACATTCCATCTGTGTTGTTGATCTTCATTCATTCATGACATCCTACCCTCCTACCACCTCTGAAAGATTCCTGGAGGTTCAGATTTGGTCCTGGTTACATGATAGGGCATTTGCTCAGACAAAGCCTCTGATTTCTTTTCCTTATGGGCAAACTTGATTTGAGGGGGATGAGGCTAGGGGCACTATGAGTAACCTTAGCTTAAGAGTTTTTGGCTGGGGTGAGCTTGTTATATCGGCTGAGTCAGTTCTGAGGATGGATGAAGATCAACAACACAAATGGAATGTTATGGTAAGAACATAATTCTTTTTTTAATAAGTGTAACTGGGTACCCTGCTAAGAGCCTTAAAGCAGCTGGCTTTGGGTGTTCTGGTGACAGAAAATCTACCTTATAGTCTGGGTGGAGGTGGCAGAGTGGGTAAGCTGTGCCAGCCTTTCCCAGGTGTGTGTGTGTGTGTGTGTGTGTGTGTGTCTGTGTGAAAGTCTAGCTACTATGAACAGGGGCACTGAGAGCACTGATTTCATAGAGAGTGTGGTGGAAGACTTGGCTTGAAGCACACGGCTAAGGTCTCAGCTCTATAGTGGTCAGTGAAGATTCCTATTTGGGGCCTGGACAGGAAGCCCAGCCCAGGTCTTGAGTGTGCATTCCCTGTGTACTCTTAAGGGAATTTGTACTTTGTGGAGAGGACTGCAACTGACAATACTGTGTGTGCCTATTCTTCTCACAGTGAATGTTCCCCACTGGTGTCGATGGTGAGGACTGAGGCTCCTTGATCACTTGCCCAGAGGAGGGATATCACAACCTTTACATCCATTAAATGAATTTCTGAATTACAAGCACTCTCATGCAAGATAGCTTTTCTCATTTTCCACACAGACAGGGTGACTTTGAGAACAAATTTCTCCCAAAAGTCTCATCTGAAGCAAATTTGAATCAGTCCATTGACTTTCCTGTCATTTTTCCCAATTATTCTAACAAAGGAGAACATATGCTTTATACTTAAGACGTTCAGAGACAAATCTGATTCTACTTGCACTGTACCAAAGATATCAGAAAATCAGATCAACTATTTGTATCCTTTTCCAAAGCAAAGCTGGGGAATCATTCAAACGCTACACTTCCTAAATTCAAACTGCACTTCTTTTGTTTGTAAACCTCAAGATTTGTTTCTACTCTTAAAACCAAAAGCTCATTCCACTAGAGCAATTTCAACCTCTATAGCATTCATGAAAAGATGTTGATGACATTTGTGCAGTGGCAACTTGGTCAACGGTTCATACATTTATATCTCATTGCAAATTAGATTTGCAATGTAGAGCTCACACATCTTTTGCCTCTACCAAGACACTACAGGCAGTTTGGGAATCTGTCCCAAATGTTGAATTAGATGAAACTAGAAACAATGGATACAAAAGTTATGTACTTACCATAATGACAGATCTGTGTTGACTCATTTTTGTGTGGTTCAACATCCCTCCCTCCTTCCCCCTTTTCAAATTGCCATCTGCAAATTTCTAGTGCTTGGACAGGCCTTGGCCAAGATGCTGTCTGTTTTTGGTCACATTACCAAGATTGGCATATTTAATAAGTTAGTAATTATTCCAAAGGAGCTTTTATTGTTATCAAGATATTTTTTCTCTGTGGTTAGAAATAGGCAGCAAACTTGAACTGAGGCATTTTAGGTAGAAGCAGGGATTCATGGATAAGGGAGGAGTCAGAGTATCAGAAACAAATCTCTGCAAGAAGATGCCGAGACAACATGGATCTATCATCATGGTACGTACATAACTTCCATTTAAATGCTGTGTGCCTCTTGCATACATTCCTTTGTGTGTGTGTGTGTGTGTGTGTGTGTGTGTGTGCGCATGTGCGCATGTGCGCGTGTGTGTGCGTGTGTGCGTGTGTGCGTGTGTTTGTGTGTCTATCTGTCTCTGTTTGTGTGTGTGGACTGTCATTATATTTAGTGAAGTAGTAAGTAAAGGACATGTACATGCCTGGATGAGTGTATGAGTGTGTGTGTGTGTGTGTGTGTGTGTGTGTGTGTGTGTGTGTGTGTGTGTGTGTGTGTGTGTGTGTGTGTGTGTGTGTGTGTGTGTGTGTGTGTTCCTCCCAGCTGGGACTGTCATTGTATCTAGTAGGGAGAGGACTGGTACACATCCATGTGTGTGTGTGTGTGTGTGTGTGTGTGTGTGTGTGTGTGTGTGTGTGTGTGTCTGTCAGTCTGTCTGTCTGTCTGTTTGTCTCTGTGTTTGTGGGCTTACAGACTGTCATAGTTAGTGAAGCAGTAAGTAAAGGACATGTACATGTCTGGATAAGTGTGTGTCTTTGTGTGTGTGTGTCTGTTCCTAGCTGGGACTGCCATTGTATCTAGTAGTGAGAGGACAGATACATGTGTGTGTGTGTGTGTGTGTGTGTGTGTGTGTGTGTGTGTGTGTGTGTGTGTGTGTGTGTGTGTGTGTGTGTGCATGTGCACTCTGTTCATTAGTATAGTTCTTTTATTGTAGTTTCATATGTGTGCTGTGTAACTGAATGAGACTGGTGTTCAGTTTTTAAAATATGAAGACTTGTTTTTAAAATGTGATCTGAAAATATTACTTTTAGTTGCTCTTACCAATTCTTCAGTTTATTTTAAGGAGGAGAGTACTGATATGATCCCTTTCAGTGTGACATTGTCTTAGATTCCACTGAACTTTATCTGCAGTTAATTGGTAAGAGTTGGGAATGGATACAGCACTGGAACAGTTGTAAGAAAGGATGGTCAGTGATGGACAACAAAGTTTATAGATAAAAAGGAAAAGTAAGGTTTAAAACAGTTTAGCAAGATGGGAAAAAATGGTCTAAAACATGACAGCTTAAATTCAGGGCAGAAAATGCATATGGGAATAAAATAAGGAAAGAATAATTCATTTGGCGAGGAAGCATTAGCATCAACAAAAGAAGAAACAGATCTAAGATTATTCATATTATATGACTGAAAGATAATCAAATAATTTAAGAGAAAGCAACACACATGGCTGGTAGAACCTGAGAATGTGTAAGAAGTAAAATTATTAGTAACGTAGCGTGAAGTTATTAACTATCTATAAAGGCAGGTATTAAGGCCGCATCTTGGAGTATTGTGTACAGTTCTGAACACTTCATATTTGTCAGGACATGCACATGACAGAGCCTGATAAGGCAAAGGCAACAATTGTGAAGAACACAACAGAGATGAAGAACTTGACATAACACTAACAGAGATAAGAAGAACTTTTAATCAAGAAAAGGGACAGATGGGGATGCAATAATAACTTTTAAGTACCTCAGCGTACTCCAAAAATTTTGAGTAGGCAGGTGGCTTTCAAAAACTAGATACATGAAAACAAGAGAATTCGATTTGAAGAAAAAAGTTTAGTTATTTAGGGTGTTCAGAGAATAAGTGAGGAAGCAGTATTTCACTGAAAGATGGAAAAGGTTACATTTGACTGGAATACCTTCTTGAAGAAACAGTAGGTTTGAAATCAATGACATAATTCAAGAATACCTGATGCTGGCTCCATGACAGAGAGACATGAAGCCCTGAGTGAGTGGGACAAAAATGAACTGGGCTTAAATAAGGTGGTCAGGTGTTATAACAGCCATCTCGAGGTGGTGCAGGAGACTGACTGCTCAATGCTGGCAAACTCAGCAAGGGCAGAAACATGTGAGGAGCCTATTTCACATATACTTATTCTTGCCGGGGGCACAAATTATAGCATCCAGGAGCAGAAAGTGTGGATCTGATGTTGTCAATTTTTATTCTGTCCTCAGCTGATGAGTTCAGATCTGAGACATCAGATGTGACGTGGCCACTGTTACAACTCGTGGCAATTTGAAATTCTCAAGCTTCTCCATTACCCAAAATGCACCATCCCCCATTACCTCAGATCTCATTTGCTGCCATTTGGTGACAGACGTGGTGATTTGCCTTTGGGCTAGATAAGTACTTGTTTTTCCTTTATTAAAGTGATATACTTCTTTAATCTTCCTTTTTTTTCTCATTCTAGTGTACTCTTGATATTATTGTTAGTATCTTTTTCTTCCTTTTTATTCTCCCTTCACCCTTCTGTTTTATCATTGTTCTTTACTACATTTGTAGGTAGTCCTTTCTCTTTTTCTCTCTTCCTATAAATTATAAATAGATTATAAAGTGTTCCCATATATATATATATATATATATATATACATATATATATATATATATCTACTTCATATGGTCGACATTTCAGAATGTCAACATTCATATGGCCGAGACCATATAATTAACATTCGAAATGTCGATCATAGAATAAAAAATAAAAAACATAAAATAACCTACCGTCACACTACTAGCAGGGGGGATATCCCCCCCCTGCATCCTCATGGGGGGCTCTGCCCCCCACACCCCCCCATAACTTAAATACACCAACTCCAAGATCGCACTACAGTGTGCAAGATGGAAATCTTTCCATTCTGCACTGTACGGAGATGCCGGTTCCGCATGGTCGAGATTTCAAATGTCGATTATATGGTCTCAGCCATATGAATGTTGATGTTCTGAAATGCTGACCATGTGAAGGGAACCCATATATATATATATATATATATATATATATATATATATATATATATATATATGTGTGTGTGTGTGTGTGTGTGTGTGTGCGCGTGTGCGTGTGTGTGTGTTCACTACATAATCCCGAACTTTTGAAATACTGAATTTCAAAAGCTCGAGACTATAAACCCAAAACCCCTAAATACCGAAACTATACAAGCGCGAAATTTAAAATCCCGAACATTTAACACACATACAGCATGCACATACACACAGCTTCCCCCCACAATCAAACATATCACACTACACTACAGATAAGAAAGGGGCAAGCCCCCCTGAACCCTCCATGTGGGGGCTGCACCCCCCCTCACCCCCTACTTTAATATTCTAACTCCGAGATTGCACAAACAGACACACAAGGCAAACTCACACCCACACGTTACAGTCCCTCACACACACACATCACAGTCACAACATACACTTACACACACTAAATCCCCTCACAAACACACTTATACATACTAAATCCCCTCACAAACACACTTACACACACATACGTACCTAAACCACAACACCAGAAGCACTAATTCAATATCTCCAAACATCGGGATTTTGAATTTCATGCTTCTAGTCTTTCGGTATTCCAGGGTTTTGGCTACATGGTCTTGAGCTTTTGAAATTCAGTATTTCAAAAGTTCAAGATTATCTAGTGAACCCATATATATAAATATAAAGCTCCTCAAATCACACCTAGTGGACACCTGGCTCTTTTCTTCTTACTCCACTGGTTAGGCCATCCTAATTTCCCAAACAATAACAGGATGTAGTAACCTCATCTGTTAAGTTGATAACCTTATTTATCATTTCAGTCACACTTGTAGCAATTACATTTGCATGTGTGTAACCCTCTCGATTATTTCAACTGCAACTATAGCAATATGAGCTATGATGGGACTTTTTTTCATGAAATGAAATGTATGTCTTCTATTTTTGTATTATTTGCCATTGATATAGTATCCTGTATGTCTGTAAACTACTGAAATGTCTGTAACTGGTACTTTATGTATGCTAGTATATGTTGACATTATCCTTGTAACTGTTGCTTTCCTCCCCAGGCCTCCTCTGAAAAAGGACCTATGTCCATGAAAAAGAAAAAGCCCCTTTGGGTTTTAAAAGGTGTGGGAAGTGCGGTCAGAAGATTCCCCTCTGACTCGCACACTCTCTGTGTTTATTGCCTTTACCCCTCCACCTTCAACAGAGCTGTACAATCTGTCTTGCATTCAACCTCCTACCATTAGTGGAATGCAAAACCAATTTGATTTTAAAGTGGTTTTACCATCTTCTTATGGTGATGCCATAGCTGGAGAAACCTCTAAAAAGTTACCATACTCCTTTCTGAGCTCTTCTTCTGTTTCTTCAAAGGCTTCAGAGATAACTTCAAAAAGATCTTCTTCAGATCTTACTGTTTCCTTGGATCCATCTAAGAAAAACAAAATTAGACTCTCGGATCTGACCCCCTCGGATCAGAGAAAAGTGAAAAATCTTCTGTTGGATCGGACTGTTTTTGTCACATCCAAAGTCTCTGAAAATTAAGGATTTGTTGGATCTAAAGACATTGGATCTAACAAGACAGCAGGATGTGGCTCCTAGGACAAGGTACATCTCTGAATCCGTTCCTATCCAGAGTATCTTCTCCCTTCCTTTGTAGACCTGATTCTCCTTCCATGCAGTCCTCTTATTCTTCTAGAAGCCTCACCATGGAAGATGTGGAGAGGGTAGTGAGACAGAGCCTCTTGACACAGAGCCAGCAGTGTTTGCTTCGCCTTCTACCCCTTTGGGTCAGGAAGCCCATACATCCATGACACCACCTCTAACTCTTCCTTCTCTGACTCCCTCTGTGATTTTGGAGCCCTTTGCTCTGAGTTGTCCAGGCCTGTCCTCTTTGGATCCAAGGATCCTTAGATCCAGAGCTTACTAGGAGCTCTTCCATGAAATTGGATCCAGAGATCTCTCAGAACCAATTCTACCCTGTTAGATTTGAGGTATTTCAGTCAGCTCTGAGAGCTTTGGGACCATCTCTATACCTCAAAGTTTCAGCAAGCATTAATTTGGTTCTGCCTTCTGCCTCAGGGGTATTTTCCTCAGAGGTGGGAAGGACTAAAGATCAGAAGGCCCATCTCTCAGATCCAGGTTCCTATCCCTCTCTGAGAAGGTCAGCCTTTAGGACTTTGGAAAGAGTCCTGTCAGTGACCATGACCCAGACAGGTCCTATCCCCTAGTGTCCTACATATACATCACTTCCATCTCTGCATCAAGAGTGTCAACTAACACTCCCACATGGACAAACAGTACCAAAACCCCACAACACCCAGATGGATATTTCCACCTCTTCCAATACCTCCCCAGATTATTCCACTGAGCAGGTCCCTCAGAAGACGACAAGCAAGAGGAAGCATCTGGATTCCCCTCAATCTGTCACCGAAGACACAGATTTTGAGGAAGACAAAGGGTCCCCATAGTCACCTCCTGCAGATGTCTCATTCAGAGACATCCTCAAAATCCTGAAACAGACAGGTGGCTGGAAGCCCAGCAACCCTTCATTGGAGGAATCTGTGCTCCTGGAGGCATTTGATATGGCCAATCAACTTCTTGCGTGATTCCACCTGCTGACGAACTCCTTGAATAGGTCTCACATTGGGCATGGAAGGAACCTGACACCACTGAGCTCATTCCTAGGAAGCCTGATAGGATTATGATCCCTCTACAAGACAAGCAATTATGTCCAAATGCTCCCATGTTGATACCATGGTTGTAGTGACAGCCACTACGAAGGAACTAGCTGATAAAAGTTTCTATTTTCATCCCCCTGACAAGAAGTCATGATCAATGGACAGGTTAGAGAAGTGTGTCTACACTTCAGACACCTTTGCCTTGAGGTCTCTGAACTATTTGGCACATTTTACCAGACTACAGAGGGATCTGATTAAGGAATTCTCAGATATCCTTGCAGGAACTATGTCTGAGGAGGTGAAGGATTCTGTCACCTCACAGCTGGCAATCGATATAGAACTCATCCATGAGGCTTATTTTCAATGTGGCAGAAGGCACCTCAAGGGCAATGAGGTCAGTTGTAGACATTAGGAGACACACATAGATGTGCTTATGTGACTTTGTGAGTATTTAAAGTCTACATTCATCAATGCTCCTTTTCACGGCACCTCTCTTTTTGGCCCCAAAGTAAAAGATCTGTGTGAGAAGGATGGAAAGACCTTTTATGCTGTAGATGTACTTTTTTCCATCCCCCAAAATCCTTTTTGAGAAATCATCAAAGTGGTGGAAAGATGTGGTTCAAGTAATCACAAGGATGTTTCCAAGACCCACATGGCTGGTCTTCCCCCAGAGGCAGAGGGGGAAGTTCAAATGGTAGATGCCACCCTTGTGGCAGAGAAGGCCCGGAGCATCAGGGGTCCAGAGAATCTTTCTTTGGCAAACCCTTCCAGTGCTTCTGAACAGAGGCCCAATTATTCCCCTCTAGAGGCAATTGGGGGTGATTTTTCCCTGCACCAGAGATCCTGGCTAGAAATAAAATATACTTGGCTGCAGAGGATCATATCCAGAGGATATATAATTCCATTTTTTTCCTTCTTCCTCCAAATTCCAGGAAAACCCCTGATGTTCCACCCAGTCAGAGGGATCAAGCAGCCATTCAAATACAAAAGCTGTTAAACAAAAGAGTCATCCAAGAGCTTCCCCAGACCAAAAAGGGTCCAAAACTTACTCAATATTATTTTTTAGTGCCAAAGAAAACAGAGGACTGGAGGCCAATTCCGGATATCAGCAGCCTGAACAGATTTGCTCGAAAGACAGTTTTGGATTGTCATGGTTCAGTCCATTCTTCCTTTTTTTGGAAAAGGATGACATGATGTGTTCAGCAGATCTCCAGGATGTGTACTATCATATAAAAATAAACAGATGATCCAGGAAATTCTTACACTTTCAGCTAGGAGCCAGTCATTATCAGTTCAGAGCACTGCCCTTTGGTCTCACCACAGCACCCAGAGTGTTCACCAAATGTAATGCAGTGGTAGCAGCTCAACTGAGACTGCAAGGATTTCATGTGCTTCCATACTTAAATGACTGGCTCATTGCCCCTCCTACCAGGCATCAACTTATCATGTCAAGGGAAGAATTCATCCATGCTTATAGAAGGTTAGGAATAACCATACATTTCTAGAAGTCACGTCTAGAGCCAACTCAAATTCTAGAATTCATAGGAGCACTTCTCAACACAAGATCAAATATAGCCTCTCTTCCTCTTTCCAGAGTTCAAACTTTAAGCTCACAAATCAACAAGATACATTGCAGTACCACAATCTTGGCTTGCCTAGTTCTGCAAGCTCTAGGATCAATGTCAGCAGTGATAACCCTTGTTCTGCTAGTCAGGTTTTATTTGAGGATTTTTCAATAGATGTTGGCATCTCAATGGTTGATACTTCAACTACCTTTGTCCACATCAATATGAATTACCAACTCGTGCAAGAAAAGTCTGATGTGGTGGACACAGTCGGAACAACTGCTACAGGGCCATTTATTTGTCCACTTGCAGCCCAAGCCCATCATGAAGATGGATGCTTCCCAGCTTGAGTGGTGGGGGCATTACCTGGGAAAGACAGTTCAAGGCATGTGGTCCCCTGAAGAGACCAATTTGAATATCAATGTACTGGAGTTGAGAGCAGTGCTGTTAGCATTGCAAGCCTTTCAGGATGATGTCCCATCAGGAATGATTGCAATACAAATAGACAATATGTCAGTGGTTTGGTACATCAGCAAACAAGGAGGAACCAGATTGTACCCCATTATGTCAAGAAACACTAAAGGTGTAGCAATGGGCAATATCTCCCAACTGCTTTCTCTTAGCAACACACATTCCAGGGAAGTCCAACATGCTAGCAGAAAGAAGCTGAGCAGGTGCATTATGTTGCCTCACAAATGGTCCCTCAACCAGAAATCTGCAGAACTAATTTTCCATAAGTGGAAACAGCCTTGCTATGATCTCTTTGCATCTCCCCTAAACAACAACTGTAGCAGCTATTTTGCCCTAATCCCCCCATGGGAGATCACCGAGGGATGCTGTTCTACATGACTGGCCAACCTGATTACTTTACACATATCCCCCAGTTCCCCAAATTCCAAAGTTCCTTCAGAGAGCTACCAGGTTGAAGACCTACATCATTCCCATTGCCCACTTTTGGCTTCGAGAGATTTGTTTTCCCTTTCTATGGCCTCATTTAATTCACTAACCCTGGATTCTGAACCCAGCTCCAGATCTCCTGTCTCATCCAATGGGCATGACACATCTGGACCTCCTGATCCTCAAGCTGACAGCTTAATTTCTCCAATTCCAATAACAGCCAGCCAATGTATGCTCTCTTCCCCTGTTCGTCACATCTTGTTGTCTTCCCTTAAGCCATCCACTAGGAAATTTTATGCTAGTAAGTGGAAAAGATTTGTACACTGGGATCTTCAAAGCCATGCAGACCCTTTCTCTGCCCTGGTCAGTCATGTGCTGAAGTTCTTCATACTGCTACTCAACCAAAGGGCCAGTTCTTCAACAGTGAAAGTCCAGTTGGCCGCAGTTTTCTAATTTCCGCATTGGTTTTGATGGCTGTTCAACAGTGTCTCATAAGCTACACAAAGCCTTCTTACATGGCACAGTTCTTCTCAAACCTCCTTTTAAAGATTCCTAAGATATGAATCTGATACTGCAGTCTTTGATTATTCCACCCTTTGAGTCTTCCCATGACTGTGACCTTAAGTTTCTGTCTTGGAAGACCTTATTCTTAGTTGCCATCACTTCTGCCAGATGAATTTTGGAAATTCAGGCATTGTCGGTGAAACCTCCTTATCTCATTTTCCATAAGGATAGAGGTTTTCCTATGAACCAATGCATCCTTTTTGCCCAAAGTGGTATCATATGCCAACGTTAATCAATGCATCAGTCACCTTTGCTAAATGGCTGACTGACTGAATTGACTTTATTTACAACAAATGAGGTAAGACTGCCAAACAAGGTACATGCTGATTCAACCAGAGCTGTAACTACATCCTCAGTTTTCTGCTTAAGAACTTTCATGGATGATATTTGTTCAGCAGCAAGTTGGGCTTCCCCTCACACCTTTATCTCTCATTATAGGTTGGATCTGGTGTCCATAGGTAGGGCATCGTTTGACTCAGTGGTGTTCAGAAATATCCTTCCTTGAGTCCACCCATGGTTCTAGAGAGCTGGGGACTCTGTCCCATAACTTGAGGACAGAATGAAAATTGACAACATCAGATAAATAAGTTATGTACCTACCATAATGTTCTATCTGTGTTGCCCATTTTCATTCTTCCTCAAATCCCCACCCTCCAGCCCCAAACCCTTTTAGGGTTTATTTTAGAAGAGCAAGCAGATCTAACAAATTGGTTAAAAAAAGGTTATAAGAGTACATCTTTCTTTTATAGCTTGCAACCAAGATCTGAGGTAATGGGGATGGTGCCATTATGGGTAAGGGAAAAGTTTGAGAGTTTCAAGTTGCCACGAGCTTTTATAGCGGCCAAGTCAGATCCAACATCTCAGATCTGAACACATCAGTCGAGGAAGAATAAAAATGGCCAACACGGATGGAATGTTATGGTAAGTACAACTTATTTTTATGTGCGTAGAAGCAGATGTGCATGGTTTGCATAAAGATCAGTCTAGCACGCAATGTCTGTCTTAACCCAAAGTTACATGGTTCAGAGACATTACACAGACTAAAGATATTTAGCAGACATGTAAAATGAAATGGCAAATAAGTCTCACCCAGCACTCCACTCACACTGTCTGGGAATACATTGTGATTATTGATAAGACATTTCCCCCCCCATAAAGAAGAGCTGCTGCAATGGGCTGTTACAGCAATTAGGACAGGAAAACAAGTGGGTCAGATGAGGACCAGGAGGCGTAGGCCATTAGGCTGACAGGGGTCACAAAATAACAATAATTCCTGAATATATTTGTCAGACATATGTCATTCTTTATAGGAGTAGAAATATAAGCTGTTACTGGTCACTAGCAGTCTATGGATTATACAAAATGCTTTATAACTGCTTTCACTTATTCAGACTTTTTCACACAGAAAAGCTTCAACAATTTTTAATGAGATGAAAGCACTTATGAATAAAAGTTCTTCCACATACTTTAATTCATGGTTCCTTCCATTTTCTACTCTGGTATTATTGGCTTAGTTGCATTCTTTTCATTTTATCAATACTGCAAAGAAAAACATTGTTTCATTTTTTGGATTAAAATCTTAATTTCCAGATAGTGTAATTAGTAGTGCTCACTTTACCACAAATGACAGGTACCTCTGCCTAGGCCAGTCATTTAGATGATTGTCTTCTATTTCAAAGCCTCACACCACAAGCTTGGATCTGTGCATCAGTACTGGCATTGTTCTGTAGTATTAGGGAGGTACTATATTCCTGAGGTGCCATTCTATAAATAAAGCATTAAACCAAAGTCCCATCAGCCTGAGATGATGGCAACCTAGGTGGATGTTAAATAGCCTAACGTACATATTGAAAAGAGTAGTGGAAATTTCCTGGTGTCATGGTTAAATCCTCCCTTCTGTATATAAATACCACCTCAGTTCTCACCTGAGAATAAGAATCAGACCTAGTGAGATTAAATCACTCAACAAAAGCAACTAAATAATCAGCTATGTGGCACACAGGCATAAATCTCCAACTGTGATCCAGGCTACCTGTGTTTATTTAGTGACCCAGGAACTGGAGAAGCTGGTGCAGGAAATATAGGAATGATGTGGCTATGACTGCTCACCCTTTTCAGGGAAAAGATGTGGAAGTATGCTTGGGTATATCCAATGCATCATGATTCCTACTGGGAAGTGGGGATTAATGATAAGGGTAGCAGACGTCACAAACCATGTGCTGGGCATCTGCGTGACATGTTACCATAAAGGCAGGATACAGCTACTGATGAAATGCCTATTGCACATCCCACCAGATGACATTTCCAGCATGCTTGCAAGTTAGGGCTTCACTTTACAACTATCCAGCTTCAGATCCACAAAGGCAGCAATGGTGATGCTGTGTTCTCTTTGGCGCATTGTCTCCTAGCTTCATTTTCATAATGGGTGACACACTGATAAGGGATAGACCAGTACCTAAAGCCTGATTACTGAAACAGCAGTAATTCTGTTGGAAGATGGTACTGACAGAATATGTTTTACTGCCACAGCAACCGCTAAATGTAACTCTCTAGCCAGTTGCTTTAAAAATAAAAATACATACAAAAATGAATAAACCAAAGCCACATTAGATGTTAAATAGTATCCATCACATACTGAATTTGATGTGTTCATGTATTTTTAAGAATGACAGTGAAATTAATTTTCTAATTAAGCACATATTTTATTCTGTTTTATTTATCAAAAACAAATGTTTGAAACATAATGTAGGGTAACCTTGTAAATACATCATTCTTCACCCCATCAATGTTTGTTTTGTTTTGAAAGGTACCTCTGTAAGTCTATTGTAACCATCTTCTACAGTTAAGAAACTGTTACAAAAAAATTTTCACTACAAATTAACTTCATAGCTACTATCCTACACACCAGACTCATTACTTGGTACATTTATCTTATTTATTTTTGTTGTTCCTCAACTAAGATGACACACTTTGCTAAACACTAACAGAAGTTCAGTTCCTCGAAGTGATCTGAAGTATAAAGTCAAGGACTGTCATTTCTTTGTGCAAAGTCAGTCTACCTGAATTTCTGTATCATTTTATTTATTTATTAATTTATTTCTGTATTGCTATTTGTTTACCAGATAATGGGGGTGGTTTATTGACCCTTTTCAGACATGACATGGAATCAAGATTAAAAAATCCAATAATTTACACAGAAACAGCAAGACACTAATTTATGTACATATTTCATACAAACAATATCTCTTAAATAAAAAAATCAGCAAAGAGAGAAATAAAATATAAAACTGGTATGACAGAATGGAAATTGTTATACACAATAGATATTGTATGTACAACTGATATATAGATATATTAGATAGATAGATAGATAGATAGATAGATAGATAGATAGATAGATAGACAGACAGACAGATCTAGATCTAGATATTATTATTGTTATTGTTGTTGTGGTTGTGGATATTCATAAGAAATAAATGCCATTTTCATTGGTGATACTTGAATCATCTAAAAGTATTAGGTCACCACATACATCTCAACTTGTTGATGCAAGAATTCTGGACTAAGACAAAAATAATGGGGGAAACAAATGCCCAAAATTAGAGACACATTTTACATATTGCTCTAATAAACTTAAACATTGCTAGAATGACAGGTTTTGCATTAACATGCTTTTTATGAAGGATGTGAAGTCTGAAACTCAAATGTCTGTCATTATATAGTGACTTCAGTCCTCCATAGTTTGCCATAATAGCACATATATTTTATGAGGGACACATCAAAAATATGAGACAAAAATGTGGACATTCTGTGAAATTCTGAACATTTGAAAGGTATGGGCCACAGTCTTCCAGCAATGATTTTTCGAACTGAAAGCTGGTGTTCCACATATGTTGCAATGAGGAGGCACATAAGGAGTTTGTCTGATACTCAGTTATCTTCAAGGGCACCTGCAGGCAGGTGCAAGGGGTGTACTTGCACCCCCTTGGAACCGGCTGGCCAGGAGATTCATTTTCTTTCAATAAAAAAAAAATACTTTGGCATTCTTCTTTAACAAAAGACTTGGCATTCTTCTTTAAGAAAGGATACGGGACCAGTCCCATAATGCATCACATCGAAATCCGACATCTTTACACGGAAGGGGCAGGAGTGTGTTTTTGTTTTGTTTTATAGCTTAAGTTTTTAGCTATGTAAACATAGAAAATAAATAGTTTTACATGTTCTGTTGTAAGAAAGTGTATTTATATAACTTGCTGGCTTAGCAAGTTGTGTGTTGATCATTTTGGAAGTCCTGAAAAATCTGTTCCCATGGCTAATAATATGACTCTTCAGGTAAAATTAATATATTTTGAAGAAACTATATTAGGGAGGTGGCAAATTATCACCGTCTCCAGCCACAATAGATGTATGTTTATAAACTGGATTAGCGTGTGCTTTGGAATACGGGCGTAGTGGATTCATGTGTAAATTTGAGAACTTTAGCTTTCTGTCAACTCTTAAAAAGTTTTATAGTTTCATATGGTTTTATGAGTCTAGAAGTATTGACGTTTGTTTAATTTGAATAAAATTATTTTTTTTTGGAGTATTTATTTGAAATGTTTTGTATTCTTTTGTTTGTCAACTGAAGACACAACAAAACTGGTCAGATCGGTATTGCAGGCTTTAATTACTTTGTACTGTAAATGGATATAAAGAAACTGCAGGCTGCAGTGTAATGCCCGTGGGTGGTGTTTTTGTGAATAATGTAGTGTGCCCTTATGGTTATAGTTTGCTAAAGAAAGTGTTTTTAAGAAATACTAAGGGTTTTGCGTGGCAAATTTAAATGCCGTTCTTCTGATTTAAACATGTCATTGACTGCGTGTCCTGCTTAGTTCAGAACATGATGGGTAGTGTGCATCTTCGCCTTTCCATACCTCTCAGGTATGTCTTACTATGAGGGCCTCTCCTTATTTTGATCTTTTAAATGTCTGTGCTCATCACATTTTCACATTGAAAGGTTCTGCCTCACTTTCAGTATTACGATTTTTAGCTTATAAACATGGTAAACAATACTGAATTAACTCCCAAACATAATTGTATAAGCTTAAAGTAACATATATTTATTCTGTAATCTTCTTAGCTGAAGGTGTTGGAAAGCTGGTAGTAAGTGTTCCTCATTTTGTCCATTTGTTCCACATTATGAGAGGTAGTGTTCTTCGTTTTAGAAATAGAAGGTTGAGAGCTATATTTTACATTGAAACATTTATTCCTGTAAATTTTAAGGAGTCTAGTATAAATCAAATGACACACCATAGGGGTACATGAAGTAGTACTTTCCTTTACTGACCACCTCTTGATTTCTGGTACATGGCAAGGCTACTGGTACTTTGTTTTTTGCTTAGTGGCAAAAATGACCTTTATGGTTTGTAGATGGTCTGACCTTTTAAATGGGTATCAGCTCCTTAAAAAAAAAACATAATATTCTAAGTGATGCTGAGGGAAAAAGTACTCTGTAGAGTATTTGTGGTTACAGAACCAGGCAGGGACAAAGACAAAAATAATCGGGAACAAAGACCTCAAATCAGGAATACTTTATAAAGTTTAGTAGTGTTCCCTTGGAAAGTTGACAATATGGGCGGCATAGTGACACAGCAGATGGTGGTGTTGCCTCATAGCAAGAGGTTCCCCAGTTCATCTCTCAGATGGGGTGCCTTCTGTGCAGAGTCAGCATGTCCTCCCTGTGTCCTCCCTGTGTTCTCTTGTGTATCATCTGGGTGTTCCGTTTTCCTCCCACACTTCCAAAGACAATGCAGTAGGTGGATTGGGCACTCTAAATTGGCCATAGGTGGTAGTGTGGGTGCAAGTGTGTGGTGTGAAAGAACTACAGGGACAGGGCTAGCCACCTGGCAGTGTAAACCTTGGCTCTAGATGATTGTCACTGTTGAAGTGACACCTGACCCCATGTGTAAAAAACAGAAAAAGGAGGTTGTGGATGGATGGACTTGGAAATTGACAGAATGTGAGGACATGAACTGATATTTACTTTTTGAAGGAAACTGTAACTCTAAACTGTTGTCACTGTTTCTTGTCTGCGGTGTGCCACTGTTTGTTTTTTTTTTAACATCATCAAATTCAGGATGTACAGAGCAAAAAAGTAAAATCCGCAACATCCCTGGACATTGGGGACACTTGAGAGTCTGTATGTAAGAAAGGGCTACTGAATGTAGTTATGTAGCCATAAATACTGGTAGTCATAAGAACAGCTCAGCAGGTGAAGGTACTGTACTGTTCTGTTTGTTTGCCTTGGTAGAGTTGAAGTAGACTGGTTTTGTATGCTACCAGTTATTGTGTTGAGCTGCTGCATACACTGTCTGATGCTGGTGTAGAATGTCTAGACAAGTCTGTCAGGATGTTCTGTACCCTAATGAACTCTTATTTTCTCAACTCCTTGTGGAAACACCTAATGAAACGTAATTTATGTAAAGAATGTTTTGCTTTACCTCAGGTAGGGGAGGCATCACAAACAGTTACAATTTTCAACACAATCACTTATGTCTATTTTAAGCAAATGCCTCCATGTTCTCCATAGCAACTGTCCATACTCTGTGTGAAGAACATTATTAGTTTGGCTGCTTGCATTGTTTGCATCCATGCCTTCTGACTATTGCATGATGCACATTCACATGTGTGACACTTGTAGGCAGCTGGAAACGTAATCGGTTCACATAGTGCATGTGGGAAGAAATTGGGTGTTGAACAGAAACTCATGGAAACAGAGAGAGAGAGAGCATTTAGACTGCACAGAAGGCTGACTATGTGAGAATTTAAATGGAGAATTGAGCTCTGTCAGACATATCGGGTCTAACTGCTTAACCATTGAGTACTCTTGTTTTTAAACATATGTGATGTCAATGTGATTCATCTCAGCAATTCAGCTCCTTGACACTATTGTGTTTTTCCTTGGAGCAAGCACCCTGCAGGATATACTTGTATTTGGTGGCAATCTGGCAAACAGCCCAAACCATTAACTGAGTCTTTGTAGCCCTTAAGCAAGTTGTCACTATCCTGACAAGATTCTTATCTACTATGGTATCTGCTATTCTCCCTGTCTACAGCTATGCTTGTATTTTTTATTCTAGTGTGCACATGTAAATATTTTCTAAACCTTGTTTCTGCATGATGATTAGAATAAGTAAGACATTTACATAAGTCGGCTTGTTTATTCTGCTTCATAATTTGGTGCTGTTAATATGTAAACATATATGACACTGCACACTTGCCTATGTGTAGCTTAAAAACACCACAATTTGATTGTAAATGTTTAGCTTCTCTGCCCAGATTTCTAAAATGCCACAATTTGGTTGTGTTCAGCTTCTCTGCCCAGATTTCTGACTTTCTAGCTTAATCTCTGGTTACATATTGTATGTACCTTTTTCTTGTAGACTGTTACGTTTGTGCACATTCTTAGGAAAATAGAGTTGGCAAGTAACACATTTTGTTCTTGTACATGCAGCCTTTTTGACTGAGAATTATTTTCATCATATTACAGCTTTAGCAAAGTATTATTTTCATTGCATCTTCACACTTTTTTAGTTGCAGTGTTTTTTTAAGTTGCAGGATATTTCTTTTTATGCTTCCTAAACCTGTCATGAGTCCTATTCATTTTAAGTTTTTGTATCTCGCACACAGTAGACTCTGTTATGAGCTTTAATTAAGACAAAGCTACTTCAGTTTCTCTGCACAAGTCATTCTCATTCTTGCATTGAATCTGTTTCCTTCAGCAAATTGTCCCCTTCTAAGTTTATATACCACACAAAGTTCTGTGTTTCATTGTAATGAACAATTTAACTCGTTGAGTTCAGTCTTTGGCTCGGTTCTTCAGTAAGCTGGGTGTCTTTAGGTACTGAACCTTTTGCCGTTGTGAAAAGCATGTAGTAGCTATTTGGCAGATATTTCTGTCTCACTGTAACTCTGAAACTTTTATGTTATTCCAGTACTCTTTTCTCTCTTAAAACTAAAGTCAAAATGATGAACTTTCATTTTTCCCTTGTGACATGCAAAACTTTTTATACTGTGCATCATTTGCATTCAAGACCAAACCTATAAATGCCCAATTTCTAGTTTTTATACAAGTTACCTTGGAGGAGGTTTCTTGTGGCTGCAGTTATACTGTTTCTGAAATGGAAAAAACTAAAACAACTTATTTATAATTGTTTTTTATATCGTTAGTTACCACCTGTCCCACTTTGTGAGGGACAGTCCCTCTTTGGGCACTTGTGTCCTGCAAAACAATTGTAAAAATGGCAAATGTCCTGAGATTTTAGGACAAAATTATTTCCTATATTTTATGTAAGAGTTGCATAAAACTGTTCTTCTGTATCTGAAACACGTATATGTTAGAAGAAACAGAATAAGCAACTAAAATGCTACGAGAATAAGCTTTTATTTAGGCAAAAAAGTGAAGTTCTGTCTTTTGTACTGGCCACGGGTCTGTTTTAGCCTGCAAAATCTGACAGTTGTACCAAAAATGTCCCACTTTGGGCATTTGAAAAGGTGGCAACCCTATATATTGTATAATGTTTGGTCTTTACTCATATGAATAAAAAGACTTGCAAGAATAAAAACTCAAGGTTTGAGATTGATTGCTACAAGATTTATTAGTGTTTACTAAATGATTGAACAGAAATCTATAGGAAACCATATTATATACATACACACTGGCCTGTGACCAAGATTTTAAACACCAGAATTTTGTAGATAAATGTGTCTTGTATTCATTATTAACCTTTAATTTTTATATTAATATTCTGTTAGGATTTTACATTAAGCAGACTAGTTTAGGCTTCTAAGCTTCTGACTGGGATGTCTTAAGTTTGTACATGGTGCTGTTCAGTTTGTAGTGCAAAGGTATGTGTGATGTATAACTTAAACATATGCCCTAAGATACTATAGTACAAAAGTAGTAGTATCTATGTGGAGCTGGTGGAAATTTTAAGCAGTCTGTAGGGTCCCAGAAAGTTTCTGTTCACACGTTTTGAGAGCACACTTGCTAAATAAAAGTTTGAAGTGGAATGAGGGAATTTACTTGTTTTTATTTTAGTGTAACACTGGTAGAGAACCAGCATTTAAAAGACCAGCCATGTTTGGGTGAAAGAATTAATGTGATCTTCTGAAAAAGCCCCAGTGTGTACCTGCTGGAAGACATTGTGATATTGGACTTCATCTTTGGAGAAAATAAAATTCTGGAATTGTAGTTTTGTAATGCTTTGACATAACCCCAACTTTGGAAATTGGGTGATATAGATCTGGAGTGTAAGCAGTCAGATGTATGGGGTTCATACCTCTCAACCCCTAAACGCAAGAAATCTGGACAAAGCCAAGGAGGGACAAAGGGCCACAAATAGGGGCAGATTTTAAATGTTACTGTAAACTTAGGATAGCAGGTTATATGTTGGCGTGCATTTTCTGATGGATATGCGAACCTTGGCTCTAGATGATTCACTGCTGAAGTGACACCCCAACCCCATGCTCAAAAATAGAAAAAGGGGTTGTGGATGGATGAAGTCTGAAACTTTAAATGTATGCCATTATTTAGTAACTTTAGTCCTCAATGACTTGCCAGAAAACCACAAATTCTGTGATGGACAGACCAAAAATATGGGGTAAAAAAAATTATGATATTCTGCAAAAATCTGAACAGTTGAAAGGAAGGTATAGGGGCAAGATTATGCTTACCTCGATAGTCGTATAGAGTGACACTTCATTAATGCACTTGTCATCAAAATGGAATATTTTGTTTTCCCATATTGTTTTAAATGGTTGGTGCTTGTTCGGAGTGGGGGTTCTGTGTAACCATGAAAGGGTTCAAGAGAAAAAGCTCAACACTTTAGAAGTGGACACTTTCTAAAAAAGTGTTAAAGTGTAGCTAGAGTAAAAGTACCATAACACAGAACAACGTTGATTGTGTCGTGATGGTATTTTGAAGATATGTTTTACAAAGATAGTGTTGGCATTCTTAAGATGGCATACATTGTTTAAAGAAAAGTGGCATGAATTGTCTAAATGGATTACAATGCCAGGGCACTTCTATGGGCTAGGCTTGTAAAGGCTCCAGGACCATTAGCCTAGTACACACCTATGAACACACCTATGAACCTAATCCATGCATGCATTGTCGTCCGCTCGCAATTTGAAATGCTTCGCGCCCTGGGAGAATAAGATGCATTGTTGTCCACTCACAATTTGAAATGCTCTGCAGGAGAACAAGTCTGTGAGTTCTGCTTTGATCATTCAAATTCAATCATGTGTTAGTTTTCGCTTCATTCAATGCTGCTTTTACTGCCAGGTCATTCATTCAGTGCTGCTGCATGTGTGCATTCAACGCTGCTTTTGCTGCCAGGTCATCCATTCAGTGTTGCCAGGTTATTTAATGCTGCTTGTGTGTGTGAATTCAATGCTGCTTGTACTGCCAGGTCCATTCATTCAAGTGTAATGCTGCTTTTGCTGCCAGGTCATTCATTTGATTGTGTGTGTGTAAGAAATAGGTAGGGAAAGGTATGGGTGTGTGTGTGTAAGAAACTGGTAGGGAAAGGTATGGGTGTGTGTGTGTGTGTGTGTGTGTGTGTGTGTGTGTGTGTGTGTGTGTGTGTGTGTGTGTGTGTGTGTGTGTGTGTGTAAGAAATAGGTAGGGAAAGGTATGGGTAGGTATGGGTGTGTGTGTGTGTGTGTGTGTGTGTGTGTGTGTGTGTAAGAAATAGGTAGGGAAAGGCATGTGTGTGTGTGTGTGTGTGTGTGTGTGTGTGTGTGTGTGTGTGTGTGTGTGTGTGTGTAAAAAATAGGTAAGGAAAGATATATATGTGTGTGTGTGTGTGTGTGTAAGAAATAGGTAGGGAAAGATATGTGTGTCTGTGTGTGTGTGTGTGTGTGTGTGTGTCTGTGTGTGTGTGTGTGTGTGTGTGTGTGTGTGTGTGTGTGTGTGTGTGTGTGTGTGTGTGTGTGTGTGTGTGCAAGAAATAGGTAGGGAAAGATATATGTGTGTGTGTGTGTAAGAAATAGGTAGGGAAAGATATATATGTGTGTGTGTGTAAGAAATAGGTAGGGAAATATGTGTGTGTGTGTGTGTGTGTGTGTGTGTGTGTGTGTGTGTGTGTGTGTGTGTGTGTGTGTGTGTGTGTAAGAAATAGGTAGGGAAAGGTGTGTGTGTGTGTGTGTGTGTGTGTGTGTGTGTGTGTGTGTGTGTGTGTGTGTGTATGTGTGTAAGAGGGAGGTAGGTCTGTGTGTGTGTAAGTAAGTAAGGAGGGGTCATACCTCACAATTATCCAGATTTTTGCCTCATATTTTTGGTTTGTTTCTCATAAAATTGTGTTTTTTCTTGCAAATCACTGAGGACTGAAGTCAGAAAATATTGGCAGACATTTGAGTTTTAGGCTTCATATCCTCAGAAAATGCATACGTATACAAAACTTGTTATTCCATCCACTTTCTAAGGAGGTATGGGAATGTATGTGCGTGTCATACCTTGGAACTGTAAAGATTTTCACAGAATGTCCAGATTTTTGCTTTATATTTTTGGTCTGTTCCTCATAAAAAATATTTTTTTTTATTGATAAATCACTGGGATGAGCTAAGGATTAAAGTTACTAAATAATGACATATATTTGGGCTTCCGACTTTATCCTTTAGAAAATGCATTCTAACACAAATTCTGTTATTATAGCAACTTTCTAAATGGGTCCCTAGTTTTAGGCCCTGGTCCCCAACATTATAACAGGCTTTGTCCGGATTTCTTGTGCTAAGAGATTGAGAGGTATGGTGTGTGTGTGTGTGTGTGTGTGTGTGTGTGTGTGTGTGTGTGTGTGTGTGTGTGTGTGTGTGTGTGTGTGTGTGTGTGTATGTGTGTATAAAAGTGAGGTAGCATACCCCTCAGCTGTCCAGGTTTTTGAAGAATGTCCAGATTTTTGTTCCATATTCCTCCTAAAAGGATTGAAGTTGCTAAATAATAACAGATGTTTGAGTTTTACACACCATATCCTTTAGAAAAATGCATACTAACAAATTCTGTTATTTTTAGCAACTTTCTAAGTTCATGAGGGCAATATTTATAATCTGTCCCTGTTTTTTTTAGGCTTTGTCCAGATTTCTAGCACTAACACGATGAGGGTTGTGTGTGTGATGGTGTGAAATGCCCTAATTAGAGTTAACAGGTGGAATTTATTTTCAAGTGTATTTTTAAGGATTTCCGAGCTTCAAGGGAAGAGAAATTTACTGCTGCTCATGCTAAGCCTGTTTAAAATGTGCAACTGTTTTGATAAGCAAATAGTATCACTGTTGTGGTATGAAATTTGAAAGCAGTGTTAGTAGCACAGTAGGTAGCATACTTGCATCTTGATGTCGAGGGCTATAGGTTCTACTCCCACAGCATATAGATTTGTATTTTAAGGAGATGAGGTGCTGCAGTCCTGAGAATGTCCTCCTTTGGAGGAAATGCCTAGTAACTATGAACCAGTTTTTCAACTTGCCACCCATTCCCTATTGCAGTATACCAACTTACCAATGTTTTTAATGTAGCATGGTCAATGTATTCTTTAAGATCAGTAGGCACTGAATTTGTAGATGAAACACTGAAATATAAAGTTTTCTAGCAACAACCTCTGCATTAGTTTCAGATCTCTTTAATGTGGAATTTATTCAGATGACTTTTACTTCTGTAGAGATTCTGCATATTGATTGATATTGGTGGATTGTATGACAGAAGTTTGAGTGGCCCTTTATGGTTGAAATGTTCTGAATTGGGCAGGTTGTCATCATTGGTTCATATGATTTGTTTCATTGCTTAAAGGAAAAATGTTCAGAACCATAAATTTAAAACACACTCTAGCAAGTGGTGCTGTATTATACAAGGGATATAATTCAGTTATTATATAGCATAATTAATACAGTCAGGAAGGTGAATCAAATAACTTTTGATTGGTTCTAAAAATGTGTGCAAGGAGCCTATGATTTGAAAACAGCCCAAAGGTAAACTTACCCTGCCACTGGCCAGATGCATTTTCTTTGAATGCGAGTTTCAGTGTTGTTTCAGTGAATGTGGGTTTCAAAGGTAGAGAAGTTTTAAAGCTAAGTCTCTTTTCATTGTAAGATTATTGCTTTGTTTAGGTTTAGTAAATGTCTATTAGTGTTTGTGCTATAAAATATGAAATAAAAGTTGTAAATGAAATCTAAACATCTGTAATCATTATAGAAGTAAAGCATAAAACAGTATGCACACTGAGAGATTTAAACAGTGTCTATGACAAATAGGGAGAAATAGTAATGGGACACTTGAATGGCTGCATGGGCGGGAGTGGGGGTGGGGCTGTGTGGGTAGCGGCAGCAGAGGGGGTGGGGCTGCATGGGCGGGGCTTGGGTTTGCACCCCCCTGCAAAAAATCCTGCGGGCTCCCTTGGTTATCTTATTAGCTTAAATGATTCAAAATCTAGAAATGATCAGGCAAACTGCTATATCAGCCCTTCTTCCAGCAACTTTCAAACACAACCAATAGTGTCTGTTTTCAGCCAGATTCCATAATAACATTTTATCAAAGATAACAGACAAAGCAGAAAATTACCTACAATAAGCTAGCAAAATAATTTGCAAGTAAATTTCAGGGATTGTTTGTCCTTACTTCCACCACTGCTAAGCAAGCCAATCAGACCAAACTCTGACAGAACTTTCTAGTGAAAAGCAAGCAACTAAGTATATACCCCAGAAGAGATTAGCTATGCACAAACAAGAAGTAGCAAACTATCAGAAAAATATATACATAATGAAAAAACTAAACCAGTATTTTACCCCACACTCCCTGCTATTATATCAACTCCAAGATCGTATTACAGTGGAAAAAGGGTAAATTCCCCAATACCCACTGTACTGCAATCTCACTGTGAGAAAGTCAATAAGGTTAAACAAGTTGATTTTCAGTCAGCTGAATTGGCTTTCTCATACATCAGCAAAAGGAATCTTTGACAGAAAGGTATGCACACACACACACACACACACATATATATATATATATATATATATATATATATATATATATATATATATATATTTTTATATATATATATATATATATATATATATACACACACACACACACACACACGCACACACACACACACACATTGTGAATTATAACTAGGTTTCACAAACTGCATCATTTTGAAATTTCTAAGTACAGTGTGCTCTCAGGGAATATAAATGGAGAACTTAATATATACCGAGAGCTTTAATGCCCATTAGTCTGTAGATACTGTGTTTTATTTTGTTGTGGTCAGATATGGCCGCCTCCCAAGGATGTGACTGTTTACAAAATAAGTGAAAGTTATTTGTGGGAGTTGTGATAAACCAAAATGCTGCCAGCCCAGCTAGCTGAAATTTTGTAAATAATTGTATGCCACTTGAAAATATTAATATGATTTATATAAAAATGTGACACTGCCAGCCAAGCTATCTGGAATTTTGTAAATAATCATATGTCATTTGTGAATATTAATATGATCCATAGGCTTGTCTTACAAATGTAAGAGAACTATGTGTTATATGGATATTAAACTACTGGTGCAGAAGTAAGTGTTGAACTGTATGTTACGTACTGAGCTTCAATAATGTAGCCACAGTGTACCCTATTGGAAAAGTTCAGAGTTAACTTGCAAACTCTAAGAAAATAAGTGAATTGTTTTACAATTGTGTTTATCTCCCAGTTTCACTGAACGAGACAGGATGTCTACAGCTTGAGGTTTCTTTCTATTGTCTTGAAACAGAAATAATTACTAGATTTCAAATGTAAAGTGTTTTTTTTTGCTCTGTTACTTCCTAGCAGCTGCATACCAGAGAGATAAGTATTTTTGACACAGCGATGTTGGTTTCTGTTATTCTAGTTATTGAAGGCAGCTGACAAAGAGTGATAGGAACACTACTCAAGCCCAAACACTCTAGCCCAAAGGTTCCTGGAGTTCATAAACTCAAATGCCATGGAACAACTAGTCACCATCCCCACAAGAGGAGAAAACATACTTGATCTCATCATCATGAACATGGGATCACAATGTTCAACACCGGAAGTATACCCCTCACTGGTGAGATCAGATCATAAACTAATCTCGCTGGAGGTCCTCATCCCACCCCCACCTGAAATAAAAAAGACCACAGTGAAAAACTTCTCAAAAGCCGACTTCACACTTCTAAAAACTAGCGTGGTCTCCTTTATGGCCCCTGAGCCAGTGGTAAACATTACTCAAACCGCTGAATCACTTACAAATGTCTTCTACCAGCACCTACAGGACTGCATGGATCAGGCAATCCCAAACAAAACTAAGACTCTTTGTACCAAAGGCAAGCGTCCAGTCTGGTGGACCCCAGCCATAAACAAGCTCTACAACAAAAGGAGGAAGCTACTACAAGATAGAGCAAAATCCTTGAAAGGTAAGACACCTTTTATCATTATAAGTAAAAAACTAAGAGCTCTCATAAAATCATCCAAGGCAAATTTTGAGAGAAAAATCGCCAAGGACTCAAAAGACAATCATAAGGCCTTCTTTAGCTATGTTAGAAACCTAGGAGGAAGCTCCCAGATATGCTCAGAATTAGTTTAAAATTATGTGAAGATTACTGAACCTACCCACATTGCCAACATACTGGCTGACAGGTTCAGTGCAAACTCCCCCCCCTCCCCCTCAAAAGGAGAGATATCTATACCAGAGGATTGTAGCCCCCCAAACATCTCCAACGCCCAGGTGAGAACTGCCCTCTCCAAGGCAAAAAACACAGCATCCATGGGACCGGATGGTGTCCCCAGCTGTGTCCTCCATGAACTCAATGAGGAATTAAACCCACAGTTAGGACAGCTGTTTAATCTTAGCCTCACCTCAGGATACGTACCCAAGGAGTGGCGCATGACAACTGTGGTCCCACTTCACAAGGGCGGTGCCTCCACCGACCCTGGTAATTACCGTCCCATTAGCTTGACAAGCCTTATCTGCAAAGCCATGGAGAGGATCATAATGGAACTCATAAATAAAGACATAGGGAACTTGTAGAATTTGGATCCAACCCAGTTTGGCTTTGTCAAAGGCAGATCATGCCTTTTAAACTTGGTTGACTTTTTCAAGACAGTCACCAAGGCCATTGATGAGGGAAAGGCAGTCCATACAGCCTACCTCGAACTGGCAAAGGCCTTCGACACAATACCCCACTCAGGTATCATCAAAAAACTCATCAGCTTGAATGTAAACCCATACATCACAAGATGGGTTGCAAACTGGCTAAGTGACAGAACACACAGGGTCAGAGTTGCTGGAGCCATGTCAGACTCAAAGCCTGTCACAAGTGGTGTCCCACAGGGCTCAGTCCTGGGTCCACTCTTGTTCGGCATCTACTTTTCTGAAGTACAAGCAAACACAGGAGGGTTATGGCTGACAAAGTTTGCAGATGACTGCAAACTGGGCGCCATAGTCGAAAACACATCTGACACAGATATCCTTCAGAAGGGCCTCACAGAAACGGATAACTGGTGCCATGGCCTAAAGTTAAACGCCAAGAAATGCATAGTCATACCCTTTGGGAAAAACAAGGTTACCCCTAGCTACCATATAGGTGGCAATCCACTGAGCACAGAAGAAGTCATCAGGGATCTGGGGACCCAGGTCGACAGTAGCCTTTCGTTTGACACTCATGTTGCTAAAGTAGTTAGGAAAACCTTCTACATTGCCCACCTGATCATGAAGGGATTCACATCTAGATCAAGGGAGGTCATCGTCCCCCTGTACTCATCACTCATTAGATCTATGATTGAGTACAATGCCCCATTTGGAATGTATCTGACCCGACACCTGCAGCAGCTGGAAAGGCCCCAAAAGTTCCTCACCAAAAGGATAAAGGGTCTCAAAAATATGTCTTATGCTGCCCGACTGAAAGAACTCCAGCTCTATTCAGTCTCATACCGCTTGCTCAGAGGTGACCTGTGCCTGACATATAAGGCCATGTCTAACCCAGATTTGATGAATATGCTTCACCTCAAACAATCTAGATCCCTCAGAACCACAAGGGTCGGAGACTTAAACCTTGACACGGTTATTAATAGAACATGCTGGAGGGACAAATTCATCACCCAGAGACTCCCTATGCTGTGGAACAAAATCCCGGTACATGTGAGGCAGAGCACCTCGCTAGCCTTGTTCAAGAGGAATCTTGACCAATGGATGGGAGATCGCAGATATACCCCAGGGATTACTTCAGTGTCACTGCTTGACAGAGGCACAGCAAAATAATAGGCATAGTTTTATTCAAACTAAAGGGGTGGCGAAAGCCACATAACTATGGGCTAGGCTTATAAATGCCCTTGGGCAGATAGCCTAGTATGAACCTATGAACCTATGAACCTATGAACCTATGTCATCCAGCTGACCAAGCAGTAATGTTTTAATATTATTTTGGGAACTCTCTCAGAGTGTGTGCATTTTGTATCTTGTCTTGGATCTAGAAACATCCATTTAGCACTTCTCATCTGCATTTGCTTTGCTCTGTAAGTAAGTCTAGGATACAGTGATATCTTTTAGATATATATAGGAAATAGTAAAGATTAGGTTAGATTTGTTTCTGTGTTTACTTGAGACTGTCCTGTAAGGTTGTTTTAAAATATTTCCTGTGATTCTGAACTCTTTAGTCACTGAGTTGCGTTATTGAGTATTGTCTTGTTCTTTAATTATTTATTATTAAATATATTTAAACCTTTTAATTGTGGCTGTTTTGTTTAGAGATATTTAATCTCTTAGAGTACTTGCATATGTATTTGGTGACACTGTACAGGCCACTCTTAAATAGCCTTGCAAGTCTTGGTCACAATTAACATTTGGATAATAGTAACATCACACAGTAAGATTGAGCACCCTTTAGTAAGGGCCTTTATAGGAGCTAAGTAGTGGTTGGTGGCAGTGATAACTACCTTATAGTCTGGGCAGAAGGGGCATAGCTAATAAACCTGTGCCAGCTTTCCCCAGGAGTGTCTGTGTGTTTGTATATAAATAAAATCTCAAAGTGTGTGTGTGTGCATGTGTGTGTGTGTGTGTGTGTGTGTGTGTGTGTGTGTGTGTGTGTGTGTGTGTGTGTGTGTGTTTGTTTGTTGAGCTACTTGGGCAGGGACACAAAGCACTATTTGGACAGAGAGGGTGCTGAAGGTTTTGGCTTGACCACTCGGCTGAAATCTTAATCCTATAGCTGTGCCACTGGGGATCTTATTGGGGATATGGAGAAAGATGGAGAAACCAGACCCAGACTGACTGTGATCTCTGTGTGCTCTTAAGGGAAATTGTAATTTACTGTGTGTGTACTTGTAATCCTCTCAATATTTACATCCCTCACTGGTGCTAGTGGTGAGGATTGAGGCTCCTTGATTACTGGGCCAGTGCAGGGGCATCACATATTAATTGTTTGGCAGTGGTGGGATAGTCACATCACATATTAATTGATTGATAGTGGTGAGTTAGTTATATCACATATTAATTGGCTTGTAGTGGTGTGGATACTGAATTCCTATGGCTTGTGTACAGTGATCACTGAAGGTGTTTGTACTTCTCAATCAACCACGTAGTGAACATTCAGAGTTCATATCACAATTGTTTTTTTTTTGTTAGCTTAGTTAGTCAGGGAGAGCAGTCAAGCATGTCAGCAGAGGTGTATGGCAAGATGACAAGGAACCAGTTGGCTAGGATGTGCCAGGCTAAAGGACTGGTGCATGCCAACCTGACTAAAGCAAACATGATTGCAGCTTTAGTAACAGCTGTATCAGAGAATAGCAACTAGAAGGACAATCAGACTGTCCGTGGAGATGAACAACTCTCAGAAAATGGACAGCTCAACCTTTCCACAGAGGGCTTAAAAATCTGTCTGGAGTTAAAGAGACTTGAGTTGTAGGCCAAGCGTTTGGAAATAGAAGCAGCAGAGAGACTGAGACACCTGGAAGCTGAGGAGAAGGAGAGGCAGAGGCAACATGAAAAGGAGCTGCTGACTCTTCACCAGAGTCATGGAGGTAATGAGAAAGGAAGTAACTGTATCCCAGAAGCAACAAAGGTCAGTAAATTTCTTCCACAATTTACAGAGGGCGATACATTTGATAGTTTTATTCATTTGTTTGAGAGGGGATGTAAACAGTATAATGTTGACCAAGGGCTCTGGGTACGGTTCCTGACCCTCTTACTCCACGGTAAAGATGTAACTGCTCTTTCTTTAAACTATAATGTTGTAAAGAGCTGTTTGCTAGAATTTTTTTAAGTTAACACCTGAAGCTTATAGGAAAAAGTTTTGTGAGCATAGACTCAAGGCAGATGAAAGTGTTTGTAAATATGTTGCTGAACTAAGCACTTGTTTTCATAGGTGGGTGAGTGGATATCAGGTTACCACTTTTGAAGGGCTGGCAGACCTTTTGGTGAGGGAACAAGCCCTTAGCACTTTGCCTGAGGACATGAGAATCTGGTTAGCTGATAGACAATGTACTACTGTAGATGAGTTGGGGAAGAAGGGAGACCTATACCTAGCAAGCAGGGCATCACTGCATAGGAAAGGTACACCCAGTGCTGCTCATGAGTCTAAGGGAACCCATGGTGGGCAGCCAAGACTGCCCCAACAGAGTCTGTCAGTAGCAGGGGAAGCCACTAGTCCAGGTGCATGTCCAGGATCTAGGACTAAATGTTTTAAATGCAATCACTGGGGCCATGTAGCATACAGATGCCCATGGAGGCAAAGTAGGGAACAAAAGGTAGGAGAACCAGTAACTGGGAATGACAAAATGCCAACAGTTGGTTGTCTTGAGACAACAAGGGTACCAAACTACTACAAGAGGTTATATCCTATCTTAGTGAATGGGAAAGAGGCCATGGCTAAGAGAGACACAGCCTTTGACCTAATCATTGTGAAGTGTGCAATAGTTACAGAGGAGCACTACTTGCTTGGGCAGTTTACTTCAGTCAGAGCTTTAGGAGGGACACAATTCTAAATACCTTTGGCTAGGGTTCCACTTGACTGGGAGGATGGAAAAGGAAACCAGCAAGTAGGTATGTTTGAGGATATCCCTGTAGATGTCTTAATAGGGAATGATTTTGATAATGTGTACCATGTGTGCATGCAGTTACACGCAGTCACGCTTGGAGACAAGCATGTGGGTCTTTTAGGCTGGGGAGACCCAGACAGACCACATGCTTGTAGCCAAGACTGGTGTGGTGGTTGCTTCAGGGAGGGAGCTACCCTGTAGCAGTGAGACTGAAGGTGAGCCACAGTTGCTTGTGGGTAGTGATGTTCCCTTGGACAGAGTGACTGCAACGGCAGAGGTGAGTAGTCATACCCAGGCTGACAGTGAGGTACCACTGTCAGAGGATACCAGACTTCCTGTGGAAGGGGAGCTGTGAAGGGTTAGAAAGAGAGAGTTGAGACAGGCTCAGTTCTCAGACCCTAAATTACAAGGCCTGAGGAAGTTAGCTAGTGAGGCAACTGATTCTCAAGGGAAGGGGAAATCTGTATACCGGGACAAAGGGTTACTGTATAGAGAGTGGAACCCTGACAGGGGGTTAGAGGGTGAGAGAATACAGCAGTTGGTAGTGCCCAGAGCCTACTATCTGGCACTTCTAGCCATGGCCCATGATATTCATTTTGCAGGTCATATGTGTATAAAACATACAAAGAAACATATTATGCAGAACTTTTATTGGTCTGGGATTTCCAGAGATGTAATAGAGTACTGTAGGACCTGTGAGCAGTACCAAAAGGTAGACAAGGCAGGAGACAAGGTGAAAGCACCTTCAATGCCTTTGCCTGTGATTGAGGAGCCATTTCAGAGGGTAACTATGGATATTGTGGGGCCTCTAAGTATCCCAAGTTCCACAGGGAAAAAAATATGTCCTAGTGGTAGTAGATTCTGCTACCAGATACCCTGAGGCAGTAGCTCTGCCTTCCATTGAGGCAGAAAAGGTGGCAAATGCTTTGTTAGAGATTTTCAGCAGGGTAGGTTTCCCAAAAGAAATACTGACTGACAGAGGTGCCAGTTTCATGTCAGACCCACTGTCTTGTCTGTGGAAGTATTGTAGGGTGAAGCACCTAAAGACCAGCCCCTACTAATCTCAGACTAATAGTCTTATTGAGAGGTTAAACTTTACACTCAAGACAATGTTACAGGCATTTTCAGACCAGTTTAAGAGGGAGTGAGACAAATATTTGCCCCATCTGTTGTTTGCTTACAGAGAGGTGCCCCAGGAATCCACAGGTTTTTCACACTTTGAGTTGCTGTATGGGCATAGGGTGAGTGGACTTCTAGATCTGATTTGAGATAAGTGGGAGGGTGAGTGTGAATCCCACAAGGGGTTTGTTGTAGCATATGTTCTAAACCTCAGGACAAGGTTCAGGGAACTCATGGGCTTGGCCCAGGAGAACCTGGCAGAAGCCCAACAGCAGAAAAGGCCTGGTATGACAGCAATGCTCGAGCTAGAGAGTATGCTGTAGGGCAGCAGGTAATGGTTCTTATTCCTGTCAGACACAACAAGCTGCAGGCAGCTTGGGAGGGACCCTACAAGGTGGTAAGGAAGGTCAGTGATGTTAGCTACATGGTAGAACTTCTAGGCAGGAGGTAGGGGCACAAATTGTACCATGTTATCAGGATGAAACCTTACCATGACAGGGAGGCCTTTGTGTTGAGTATTTGCATTGGATTACAGGAGGAGTCTGAGGGGGATCTATGGCTACAAGGAGCCAGCCAGGAAAATCCCAGATTACTATTGGTGGAGCCTAGGACTCCAGGCATATAATGGGACAGTGCAGTATGGTAATAGGGTCAGCAATGCCAAGGCAGCTGGATTCCCAAGACAGGGAATGGAGTAAGGTATTCCCAAATAGGTTTAACCCTCTCAAGTAATGGTTCTCAAGGGACACTTGAAAAACTAGCTTGAGTTTTCATGGGGAGGGGAGATGTGTGACAAACCGAAAAGCTGCCAGCCCAGCTACCTGGAATTTTCTAAATAACTATATTTTACTTGAAAACATTAATATAATTTATACTGAAATGTGACACTGCCAGCCCAGCTATCTGGAATTTTGTAAATAATCATATGTCATCTGTGAATATTAATATGATCCATAGGCTTGTCTTACAAATGTAAGATGACTATATGTTATGTGGATATTAAACTACTGGTGCAGAAGTCTGTGTTGAACTGTATGTTATGTACTGAGCTTCAAGAATGTAACCAAAATGCACCCTAATGGAAAGGAACAGAGTTAACTTGCAAACTCTAAGAAAATAAGTGAATTGTTTAATGGTTGTGTTTATCTCCCAGTTTCACTGATGGAGACAGGATGTCTACAGCTAGAGGTTTATTTCTGTTTTCTTGAAACAGAAATAATTACTAGGTTTTAAATGTAAAGTGTGTTTTATTTCTCTGTTACTTCCTAGCAGCTGCACATCTGGAGAGAAGTATTTTTGACACAGAGATGTCGGTTTCTGTTAGCCTGGGAACTGAAGGTAGGTGACAAAGAGTGATGTCATCCAGTTGACCCAGCAGTAATATTTTGATATTAATTTGGGAACTCTCTCAGAGTCTGTACATTTTGTATCTTGTCTTGGATCTAGAAACACCCATTCAGCACTTCTCATCTGCATTTGCCTTGCTCTGTAAGTAACTCTAGGTTACAGTGATATATTTTAGATATAGATAGGACTACAGTAAAGATTAGGTTAGATGTTTTCTGTAATTATTTGAGACTGTCCTGCAATGTTGTTTTAAAATATTTCCTGTGATCCTGAGCTCTGTAGTCACTGTGTTGAGTTATTGGGTATTATCTTGTTCTTGTATTATTTATTATTAAATATATTTAAACCTTTTAATTGTGGCTGGTCTGTTAAGATATATTTAAGCTCTTAGGGTACTTGCATATGTATCTGGTGACACTGTATGGGCCAATCCTAAATAGTCTTGAAAGTATTAGTCACACTTACCATTTGGATATTAGGATAATAGTAACATTACACAGTAAGATTGGTCACACTTTGTAATGAAAGTGTACTTTACTGTGTGTGTGTACTGGTCATCCTCCCAATGTGTGCGTCCCCTACTAGTGCAAGGGTAAGGATTGAGGCTCCTTTATTACTGGGCCAGTACAAGGGCATCACAGGAGTACATTCAAAAGGGAGCAGTTTTATAAGTTGGCAGGGAGCTTGATTAATATTAATAAACAACAGACATGAAAAATGGTGCTGCCACATAAAATAGATGCCAAAAAGCAAACCTTTGAACCCAGAATTAAGGACAGCACCAAAAATTGTCAGAGACAAAGGTCTAAAGTCAGGGATACATTTTCACAGCTTTGTGCACATACTAGACAATACATCACTTTATCAGTGAGTACAAAGAATAAGGTCTATCAGTGCTGAGCTCAAAAAAGTTTTATCTATCCATTATCAGTTTTATTCCATTAATCAGGCATGATGACCAATGTGTGGCACAGCAAGTCCGCAGAATTAAGTTAGTGGTCAGTAATGAGGGTTTTGGAAAATATAGCTTATATGAACTGCAGTTTGTACTTGCAGTGAAATAGCACCCACTGTGAAGTTCAGGCAGAAGCTATGCTGTCAGTAGGAACTTAGAAGACCTCTCAAAAGTTGAACAGATATAAATTACCAAGACCACTTTATTGTTGCCTTTAAACTTTACTGTATGTGTTGCTTGAGTTGGCTGGGATAGGTCTGTTGAGTGAAAGCTGGACATAAAACCAATCAGCCTGCCAAACATGAACTAAGAATTGCTAATCACAGTGTAGGTTCACTGACAGGACACAGCTTAGAAGTGAACAACATGACGGGAAGGAGAAGTCTAGACATACTAATAGAGTCTATTTCTCAGGAGGGGGACAGACTATAATTGGTGTGGGACAGTGGAGTGGGTAGAGGCTTCAGAAGACAGTGAAGGATGTCATCAGAATAAGTAACAGACTCATGGCAATCAGTCTGTACTCTAATGATAGGGAAGTATTGATAATTTCAGCCTGTGCCCCACAGCATGGTTGAAATAGTAAAAAAAGAGTGGATTGGAACTGTTAATGTTGACCTGTATGCACAAACTGAGACAGACAGACCAGGATATAAGGACTGCCTGAGTCCACATGGGTGGGTTAACAGGAATAGAAAAGCAGAGGCCATTCTAGACTTCTGTCTAGCAAATAGGTTCATAGGTTCATAGGTTTATACTAGGCTATCTGCCCTAAGGCATTTATAAGCCTAGCCCAAATTATTGTGGCTTACGCCACCCCTTATATGAAAAAATACTGTGCCCATTAGTTTGTTGTGCCTCTGTCCAGCAGTGACCCAGAGATGATTCCCGGGGTAAACCTACGATCTCCCATCCACAGGTCTAGATTTCTCTTGAACAGAGTCAGCGAGGTGCTCTGCCTCACATGGACCGGGATTTTATTCCACAGCATAGGGAGTCTCTGAGTGATAAATCTATCCCTCCAGCACGTCCTATTTATATCCGTGCTAAGGTTTAAGTCGCTTGCTCTAGTGGTTTTGGTGGATTTGGATTTTTGAGGTGGAGCATGTCCATTAATTCCGGGTTGGACATGGCCTTGTATGTCAGGCACATGTCACCTCTGAGCAGACGGTATGCGACTGAATAGAGCTGGAGTTTCTTCAATCTGGCAGCATATGACAGATTTTGGAGTCCCTTTATCCTTTTGGTGAGGAACTTTTGGGGTCTCTCCAATTGCTGCAGATGTCGGGTGAGATACATCCCGAATGGGGCATTGTACTCGATCATTGGTCTGATAAGTGAAGAGTACAGGGGAACAATGACCTCACTAGATCTGGATGTGAATCCCTTCATGATCAGGTGGGCAATGTAGAAGGTCTTTCTAACCACTTTAGCAATGTGAGTGTCAAAGAAGGCCACTGTCAACCTGGGTCCCCAGGTCCCCTGATAACCTCTTCTGTGCTTAGTGGATTGCCACCTATATGGTAGCTTGGGGTTACCTTGTTTTTCCCGAAGGGTATGACTATACATTTTTTGGCGTTTAACTTCAGGCCATGGCTCTGGCACCAGCTATCTGTTTCCGTGAGTCCCTTCTGAAGGATATCAGTGTCCGATGCACTTTCCACTATGGCCCAGTTTGCAGTCATCTGCAAACTTTGTCAACCAAAGTCCTCCCATGTTGGCCTGTACTTCTGAGAAGTAGATGCCAAACAATAGGGGCCAAGGACCGAGCCCTGTGGGACACCACTTGTGACCGGCTTGGAGTCTGACACAGCGCCAGCAACTCTAACCCTGTGGGTTCTGTCCTTAAGCCAGTTTGCAACCCATCTTGTGACATATGGGTTTACATTTAAGCTGGTAAGTTTTTCTACAATACCCGAGTGGGGTATTGTGTCAAAAAGCCTTTGCAAGGTCAAGGTAGGCTGTATGGACTGCCTTTCCCTCATCAATGGCCTTGGTGACTATTTGAAGAAGTCGACCAAGTTCAAAAGGCATGATCTTCCCTTGACAAAGCCAAACTGGGTCGGGTCCAATGTCTGCAAGTCCCCTATATCTTTGTTTATGAGCTCCATTATGATCCTCTCCATAGCTTTGCAGACTAGACTTGTTAAGCTTATGGGCGGTAATTACCAGGGTCCGTGAGGCGCCACCTTTGTGGAGTGGGACCACAGTTGCCGTACACCACTCCTTGGGCACGTATCCTGTGGTAAGGCTGAGATTAAACAGCTGCCTTATGTGCGGGTTTAATTCCTCATTTAGCTCGTGTAGCACACAGCCGGGTCACCATCCGGTCCCATTGCTGCTGTGTTTTTAGCTTTAGAGAGCAGCTTTCACCTGCGCATTTGAGATGTCCGGGAGGCTACACTCGGCTGGGATAGTTATCTCTCCTTTAGGAGGGGAGAGGGGGGTGAAGTTTGCACTGAACCTGTCTGCCAGTATGTTGGCAATGTCTGTGGGTTCAGTGATTTTTGTATCATTTTGGACTAATTCTGAGCATATCTGTGAGTTTCCACCCAGGTTCCTAACATAGCTGAAAAGGCCTTATGATTGTCCTTTGAATCCATGGCAATTTTTCTCTCAAAATTGGCCTTAGTTGATTTTATGAGTGCTCGTATTTTTTTACTAATAATGATCAGGGGTGACTTCCCTTTTATGGATTTTGTTCTATCATGTAATAGCTTTCTCCTCTTATTGTAAAGTTTGTTAATGGCTGGGGTCCACCAGACTGGGCGTTTGCCCTTTGTGGAAAGAGTCTTGGTTTTATTTGGGATTGCCTGATCCATGCAGTCCTGGAGGTGTTCATAGAAGGCATTTGTAAGGGCCTGCCCACCTCGCGTTGTGGTTTGCTCTGACTCAGGGTCCTTGAAGCATACCACACGAGGCCTAGGTAGTGTGAAGTTTGCTTTAGAGAAGTTCTCCACTATGGTCTTTTGTTTGGGGTGGGGGCGGGATGTGGATTTCCAGTGAGATTAGTTTATGATCAGATCTCACCAATGAGGGATATACTTCGGTGTGGAGCATTTTGTCCCCATGTTTGTGACAATGAGATCTAGTATATTTCTCTCGTGGGAACAGTGACTAGCTGTTCCATGGCATTTAATTTATGAACTCCAGGAACCGTTGGGCTAGAAAGTTAGGGCTTGAGTAATGTTCCCAGTCTATATTCGGTAGTTGAAGTCACCCAATATGATGGTGTTTGGAGATACATTTATACCCTCAGTTTCTTCAGGAAGGCAGTGTGGGGTTCCTGAGTTTGAGAGGGTGGCCTGTAGCATGCTACAATTTGTAGAGCAGTTTTGCCTATTGTTAGTTGCACCTGGATGGTTTCGAAGCTTCATCGTTGCCACCAACCTGGAGGTGTGAGTATCCTTTATGAATATGGATACACCCCTCCTTTTGTGGAGTGGTCCGGGTTTTGGGGCGGAGCATGATATGAGGTAAAACCTAATAGTGCCGGGGTGCTCTCAGGAGCCTTGAACCAGGTTTCAGTTACTGCACAGACATCAATGTTCTCCATACTGAGAAGGACCTCAGTCGTGCATTTTGAGATTTAGACTTCTGGCATTGAGCAGCATTACCCTCAATTTCTTCCCATTTTTGTTTTCTAGGGTGGTAGGTTTAGAATTTGAGCCTTGCCTAAAAAAGGCACTATGGGGGTGGCAAGAGCCTTAGCCAATATCCGGAATCCCAGGGGTGACAGGTGCAAGCCGTCCCTTACGAAGCAGCGTGGCTTGTCAAGCATGTCGTCCCAGGCAGACAGACACTGGATCCCCTTTGAATGACACCAGACATTAAGCCAATTGTTAAAGCTGATCATCTTGTCTCTATATTGTGGCATCATTCTTGGTGAAGGAAGGATACTGCTCAGGGTTAGGGTCATACCTGCCTGGGCTACATAATCAGAAGCTCCTCTATGTCTCTTTTCATGCAGTCCAGGGAGGTACGTCTCAGGTCGTTCACACCAGCATGGACAATGACTGTGTCATATTTGTACTTGCTGTGGAGTGACCAGTGCTTGTGTTATGTGGCGGATTCTAGCGCCCGATAGGCAGCTTACTGTGACCCTCTCCTTGTTCAGCCTGGTGAGTGGGGCGTCAGTGTGTCTGACTATGGAGTCACCTATGACAAGTATGTTTGGTGTTGTATTTGGCCTTAAGGGCTGTGACTGCTTTGCACACTGCTTTTGTGGTTTATGTGTTGCTTGTGGGGTGTCTTGAGGTAGCAGTTGTTTGGGTGTCTGCTTTGGAGGCCTCTGCTGTTTAGGTAAATTTTACTCAGAGCCTCCAGTATGTCTTTGTGTGTTTATGTGTTTGATTCAGTGGAGTGGTAGCATTATGTGAGGCTGGTTTTGTGGTGTGTGTAGTTGCCTTCTCCTCCTGTCTGGTCTTGCCAGTCCTGAGTTGAGAGAGCTCAGCCTCCAGTTTGGCTAAATAGCTGCATCTCGCAAGTATTTGTGTTATGTGGGAGGAGAGGGTTGTCTGTGTACATGAGGCAGTTATAACATTGCCTCAAGATTCCCAGATCTCTGGAGTAAGGTATTCCCAAATAGGTTTAAACTAGCTTGAGTTTTCATGGGAGGAGATGTGTGACAAAGCTGCCAGCCCAGCTACCTGGAATTTTCTAAATAACTATATTTTACTTGAAAACATTAATACTGAAATGTGACACTGCCAGCCCAGCTATCTGGAATTTTGTAAATAATCATATGTCATCTGTGAATATTAATATGATCCATAGGCTTGTCTTTACAAATGTAAGATGACTATATGTTATGTGGATATTAAACTACTGGTGCAGAAGTCTGTGTTGAACTGTATGTTATGTACTGAGCTACAAGAATGTAACCAAAATGCAAATGGAAAGGAACAGAGTTAACTTGCAAACTCTAAGAAAATAAGTGAATTGTTTTAATGGTTGTGTTTATCTCCCAGTTTCACTGATGGAGACAGGATGTCTACAGTTAGAGGTTTATTTCTGTTTTCTTGAAACAGAAATAATTACTAGGTTTTAAATGTAAAGTGTGTTTTATTTCTCTGTTACTTCCTAGCAGCTGCACATCTGGAGAGAAGTATTTTTGACACAGAGATGTCGGTTTCTGTTAGCCTGGGAACTGAAGGTAGGTGACAAAGAGTGATGTCATCCAGTTGACCCAGCAGTAATATTTTGATATTAAGGAACTCTCTCAGAGTCTGTAGGCCTGTATCTTGTCTTGGATCTAGAAACACCCATTCAGTACTTCTCATCTGCATTTGCCTTGCTCTGTAAGTAACTCTAGGTTACAGTGATATATTTTAGATATAGATAGGACTACAGTAAAGATTAGGTTAGATGTTTTCTGTAATTATTTGAGACTGTCCTGCAATGTTGTTTTAAAATATTTCCCAGATCCTGAGCTCTGTAGTCACTGTGTTGAGTTATTGGGTATTATCTTGTTCTTGTATTATTTATTATTAAATATATTTAAACCTTTTAATTGTGGCTGGTCTGTTAAGATATATTTAAGCTCTTAGGGTACTTGCATATGTATCTGGTGACACTGTATGGGCCAATCCTAAATAGTCTTGAAAGTATTAGTCACACTTACCATTTGGATATTAGGATAATAGTAACATTACACAGTAAGATTGGTCACACTTTGTAATGAAAGTGTACTTTACTGTGTGTGTGTACTGGTCATCCTCCCAATGTGTGCGTCCCCTACTAGTGCAAGGGTAAGGATTGAGGCTCCTTTATTACTGGGCCAGTACAAGGGCATCACAGGAGTACATTCAAAAGGGAGCAGTTTTATAAGTTGGCAGGGAGCTTGATTAATATTAATAAACAACAGACATGAAAAATGGTGCTGCCACATAAAATAGATGCCAAAAAGCAAACCTCTGAACCCAGAATTAAGGACAGCACCAAAAATTGTCAGAGACAAAGGTCTAAAGTCAGGGATACATTTTCACAGCTTTGTGCACATACTAGACAATACATCACTTTATCAGTGAGTACAAAGAATAAGGTCTATCAGTGCTGAGCTCAAAAAAGTTTTATCTATCCATTATCAGTTTTATTCCATTAATCAGGCATGATGACCAATGTGTGGCACAGCAAGTCCATGAAATTAAGTTAGTGGTCAGTAATGAGGGTTTTGGAAAATATAGCTTATATGAACTGCAGTTTGTACTTGCAGTGAAATAGCACCCACTGTGAAGTTCAGGCAGAAGCTATGCTGTCAGTAGGAACTTAGAAGACCTCTCAAAAGTTGAGCAGATATAAATTACCAAGACCACTTTATTGTTGCCTTTAAACTTTACTGTATGTGTTGCTTGAGTTGGCTGGGATAGGTCTGTTGAGTGAAAGCTGGACATAAAACCAATCAGCCTGCCAAACATGAACTAAGAATTGCTAATCACAGTGTAGGTTCACTGACAGGACACAGCTTAGAAGTGAACAACATGACGGGAAGGAGAAGTCTAGACATACTATGTATCCAGGAGACAAGATGGAAGGGTGGTTGGCTTAGGATCTCGAGTCTATTTCTCAGGAGGGGGACAGACTATAATTGGTGTGGGACAGTGGAGTGGGTAGAGGCTTCAGAAGACAGTGAAGGATGTCATCAGAATAAGTAACAGACTCATGGCAATCAGTCTGTACTCTAATGATGGGGAAGTATTGATAATTTCAGCCTGTGCCCCACAGCATGGTTGAAATAGTAAAAAAAGAGTGGATTGGAACTGTTAATGTTGACCTGTATGCACAAACTGAGACAGACAGACCAGGATATAAGGACTGCCTGAGTCCACATGGGTGGGTTAACAGGAATAGAAAAGCAGAGGCCATTCTAGACTTCTGTCTAGCAAATTGCTTGATAGTGGCCACCACATGGTTCAGCAAGAGAGACAGTCATAAGATCACATACAAGAGTTGTCAACATGTAACCCAGGTAGACTTCCTCCTAGTAAGGAAAGGGCGCTGGGGTAGAATCAGTGATTGCAAAGCCATCTCCAGTAAAACAGTTAGCCCACAGCATAAGCAACTGGTTGCCGCAATCAGCTGGAAGCAGTGGTCAATAAAGGCTCTAAGATCAACAGAAATTAGTCTGAAGACCTAGAAGGTGACCGGAGAAAAAGCACTAGAGTTCTAATAGTTATTAGAGCTCTAGTACCTCAGTATGAAGAGGAAATAGGTAAAGGTGAAGAAGAATGTCAGCACCTCAAAACAGCATGTGTGAGGACTTCATAACAGGTATGCAGCAGAGCCAGGTATGGAAATAATATACATAAGGTAAGATGGTGGTGGAATGCAGAAGTTCAGAAAGCCAAGCAAAAGAAGGAGTGCAGGAAAAATTGACGACAGAAAAAACAAACCAAGCTATGAAGGAATACTGGTTGGCTAACAAAGAGAAAAAGAGAGACATTGTAATAGCAAACAACTAAGGATCATAGTTACTCTACCATATTCTGGAAAGTGACTCAGTAGATGGCACAAAGAAACTATATCAAGTTGCTAAGAAAAGACAAAAAGATAAAGAAGATAGACACCTTCATAAGGGATGCCAGCAACAATCTGCTCACCAGTCTACAGGATATCAAAGGCAAATGGAAGGAGCACTTTCAGCAGCTTCTGAATAAAGAAAATCCCACAGAAGATGTATTGCCCCAGACACAGCCTATGATGAAAGAAGAGGAGGAGCCCACCACAGAAGAAGTGAGAACAGCACTAAGGAAATGAAGTCAGGGAAAGCAGGCTCAGATGAAGTCACAGCAGATCTGATAAAGATGCAGGGTGAGATTGGACCTGAGGGTACTCATACACATATGGAAAGAAAGGTGTATCCCAGATGACTGAAGAATAAGCATACTTGTGCCAGTGTTCCAAAATAAAGGGAACATTCACAACTGGGGGCAGTATAGAGATGTAAACCCCTTATCACACTGATTGAAAGTTCCAGAGAGTGTGACTGACAAATGAATATGCAGAGTAGTAGAATGTAAGATGGGAGATGAGTAGTTCAGATTCAGATTGGGATGCAGCACAATTAACCCAAAGTTTGCATTGAAACAGATAGTTGAGAAATAGCTAGATAAGAGAAAACAGTCCAACTGCCCATTTCTAGACTTGGAGAAAGCATATAACAAGGTCAAAAGAAAGTTGATTTGAGCAGTCCTGCAGTGGTTTGAAGTCCCAGAAACATTGGTAGAATTAGTGCAGGCTATGTACAAGAACCCTATGACTCAAGTATGAACAGTGTTTGGTCTCACAAAGGAGTTCCCATTGGACGTGGGTATCCATCAGGTTTCAGCTCTGAACGCATTGCTGTTCATACTGGTGAAGGTCTACGTCAGCAAACAGGATGGAGGGGACAGATCAAATAGTGCTGTAAGCAGACGATGCAGCATTGCATGTAGACTGAGCAGGCACTTCAGCAAAGTATATGGATATGGAATGCAAAACTGAAGGCATGTGGGATGAAACTGAGTACAGATAAGACAGTTGTAATGGCAGCAATTCAGGAAAATCAGAAAAAGCTAAGAACTGAGATAGAATGGAAAATAGTGGAACAGGTTAATAGCTTTGGATATCTGGGAGGCATGTATGAGGAGAAGGAAATTCTGAATGAAGAGGTCAAAGCTATAACTGGAGGGGCTGCAGCCAATGGGCACAGAGTGTCAGTGGTAGTGTATGACAGAAAAATGCCAAAGAAGCTGAAATGTAAGGTGTACAAAAACAGTGGTACGATTAGTAGTACTGTTTGGTTCAGAAACTTGGGCAGTCAAGGCAGAGCAGTTGTGAAAACTAAAGGTGATGGAGATGAAGTGCCTGAGGTGGGTAGTAAAATGCACACTGTGAAAATGATGAAGAAAAGAGGACATAAGAACAGAAGCCAAAGTAGCTCCAATTGCAGAAACGATAGAAGAGAACAGATTACAGTGATTTGGGCACATATGCAGTAAAGACAGAAGAGAACAGATTACAGTGATTTGAGCACATATGCAGAAAAGCAGAAGACAATCTGGAGAAGATTTGGGATAGATGTAAAGAAGGCAAGAGGAAACGAGGATGACCAGCAAAGAGGTGAGTCGATTGTGTGAGAGATGACCTGCAACAGGCATGAGTGTCAAAGAAGGTAGGACAGTTTCACTGAATTGAAAGACATGGTGACAGTTGACATGACCCCATGGAGAAAATTGGAAAAAGGTGGGATGATGATGATGAAACTCAGAAAGTCAATAAAATAACAGGTTTTGTATTAGTATGAATTTTCTGAAGGATAAGAAGTCTGAAACCCACATGTCTGTCATTATTTTCTGACTTCATTCCTCAATGATTTGTCAGTAAAACAAAAAGTTTAGGAGAAACAGGCAAAAATACGAGACAAATATCTGGGCATTCTGTGAAAATTTCAGACAGTTGAGAGATCTACATTCTGATTATAACACTGTGAAAATATTTATAATTATATAAAATAAGAGGAAAAGTTCATGAAGGACATGTTGCATGTATATGGCTATTGCTTTTCCCTAGTGTAGTCACCATTGACTTCCTGCAAATACTGAATAACTAATTGCTTCATTTGGTATTAACCTACTTCTAGAGGGTACATACTTATTATGAAACAAGTCAGACCCCCGGATTTACTAATCTTCCGCGCAGGACTAATCTAGTCCTGCAATGAAGTGGCAGTTGAAGAGAAGGACAGCAGCGTGCCATGCATATTAATGAAGGCGCGCTGCCTGAACTCCATATATATATGTATACAGACATATACATACACATTCTCTCTCTCTCTCTCTCTCTATATATATATATATATATATATATATGTGTGTGTGTGTGTGTGTGTGTGTGTGTGTGTGTGTGTGTAGATATACACAGATATACAGCTATGATAGGAAATAGCACACAAGAATGACATATGTTCGCAGGCTATGACAATGGAAGTGAGGGGCCCAAGCAAGAAACATGTAACACGTAGCATCACCTCACCCCCACTGCCGGACAGAGGAAACATGCACACAAACCCGCAAGCAATGTAAATAGTCCACTGCTCCCCAGACCACAGGCAGGATACAATCAGGGGGGTACACAGTGCACCCGTGAAATCTAAATTTGGAACAAATTGACATATCATGCAAGGAAGCCGATGCGATGACCATTCTGGCTGGGGTGTATACATACCCGGAATACAAGGGTGGGAAAGCCTGATGACCCATGGGTCAACACAACATATGACATGGGTCCTGACACGTGGAAAGTGGGCAGTGTGCAGTGGTGTGGTTAGACCCCACCTGCACTGACAGTAAGGGTGAGTGCTGTAGAGGAGGTGCAGGTGGGTGAACTATGGGTATGCAATTATAGGCCTAGGCATCCAGGTGTTGACTGATGCAGTTGTATTCAGACCACCCTGGGGAAGTAAGTAATATTGCATTAGGCAGAGTTTATGCCCATACCTCTCAACCTCTAAGAGCAAAACCACTGGAGAGAACCTAAACCATTGGAGGGACAAATAGGGACAGAAAGCACATATTCCACTTACAACCTTAGAAAGCCGATAGAATAATAGGTTATGCATTAGCATGACTCGTCTGAAGGATGTGGGGCCCTAAACCCAATTACTTGTCTGTATTTAATGGCGTCAGTTCCCAGGTATTTGCCAGACAGGTGCAGATTGTAAGAAGAACACACTAATATTATGAAGCAAACTCTGGACAGGGTGCAGATTCTGTACAGTCGACTGGCATGCTCACGCCTAATGGGCAGCCATTCCAGATATGGGTCCCACCGCAGCACAGTCCAGTTTACACGGCTAAGTATGGTATAACCACATGTGTTGTTACATAACCCACTACACTACACCTACGAACATATGATCTCAACACCTCACTATACGCATATAAGCCGATGTAATAGGCATCACAAGGTATTATTGTAGTCTTCACCCCCACCCAGGGATGTGAGTGTCCGACGCAAAAACTAAATGCAGTGCATATGCATAGCTGTTGTCATAGACAACATGGCCAGCTGTGGACCTTCCCTGCAGCCATCCTGCACATCCCTGGATAATCCCCCTACTAACACCCCTTTTGTGCCCCATGCACACCATGTACCTATCAGCCCCTGTTCCATTTCTATTAATGTCTATGGGTACATGTAGGTGGCACCCTCTTCTCCCACTATATTGCCAGTATCTGGAATCCCAACCCACATGTAGTATCACACCTGTCCCACAGGACACATGTAACTAACACATGAAGGAACACCACAAGCACACCTGGAGCAGCACAGGCTCACCACCTTGCAAACCCCCCCCCCACCTCACACTCTATACCACTGCATCAACTAATCAACTAGTGATACCGACACCTCTTGTCCTGCCTCTCATACAAATCCCAACATCCAACATACCATCCCTATTGCTCCCCATCCAATTATACCTACAGGCTACAATACAGTTACAATGTCACCCCCACTACCTACCTGCTTACTCCTTAGCTATTCGCCTCTACTGTACCACACAGGTATGGAATAACTACACCTACACTGAATACCAGCATGTAACCTATCCAGACCTGTGAAACAGGAATCCTACCTCACCTTAAACTGACCTTTGTCAACAGTCATACCTGACATGTAAACCTGACCTAAGCATAGATAATACTGACAGTTTAAAGTAAATTAAGCATGATTAATGGGGGACGTAGCAATGTTATGTCTGTTACCCTCTATGAATGTGAACACCCCAGCATTAATTGGGATACATAGCTGGGGTCAATGTAGAGCTCTACACCCCAGGCCACCACTGACAATGGACAAGCATACAGTCCGAGTGTCCCGGTTGACAGATGTGGACAAAATGCAAAACGTTGCACATGTGTATGTGGGAGCAAGTGGGTGTAAGCCTGGTTGGCCGCCGGTATGTGAGTACCACACTGGTGAAGCAATGTAGAGGCTAACTGAGTGCAAGACACCGCAAACAGAAGGCAGTAATGCTGTGCTTCTCGCAAACAAGTGCATACCAGCCTACAAATGTTCTACAGTGCCTTAGTCACCCTGTAGCCAACAGCTGTTGTTGTGGCCATTAACAAAATAATCTGCACTGCCAGGTTGCAAACCCCCAACCTTGCACACCATAGTAGGTATGAGTTCCACTAAGCCATGGTGGATACACTTTCAGCTGCTGTAATCACAAACACATCATCCAGCACAGACATCCGACAGTATAGGAAATGTATATAAGTGTGTAGATTAATACCAGAACACGTGTCCATTGCTCAACCACAGAATTATGAGCAGTCTATGTGCAGCATGGAACAGTGCCTGTCCAATCATACTGGGTGAATGGTAGAACTGCATAATACCAAAGGGAATAATGATATACGGTGCACACCGTGGGGGTGTGTGAGCATGCTACATGCACAGTATGTCACACATGGGGTGTTGGTTCCGTGGAACCGGGAGATGTGGCTGGCCAGGTGTGTGAACAAACCTCTGCTACACAATACACTGGCAGGATGCTACCAGTGTGAGAAGCACTGTAGACCAGCTAGGTCTAGTCTTGACCCAACAACAGGTCCATCCCTGGCAGGATGAACCAACAGTTGTGGGTCACATTGATGTCAACAACAGTATCAGAGGAGGATCAAGGGAAGGCTGGTATGTATGTGGACTAAACGGATGAAGAGCCTGCAGATGCTTGGGTGGGGACAATATACAGGAGGTGTACCTAGACATGCAAAGGGGGAAATGTGTGGAAGTGTGGTGTGGCAGGGCTAGCAACTGGGGAATGGATGGATACTGTGTACGTGAAGCTTGGGGGCCAGGAGAACAGAACATCGGTATGTCATTATGGTAGACATATGCAAACGAAGCTAAACAGCAATAGTGTAGTGGTCAGAGCATCCACCTAATGCACACGCATTCCTGAGTTGAGTCCCACTGCAGCACATCCTATTTTCCATGTGATATCCGTATGTTAACTTCATTGTGCTGTATAACCTACTAAGTAACATTTATATTTGCACAGGAGTACTGCCTTAAATGCACATGTGATGTGTCAAAATGACTAAGGCACTAGTAAGCATGTGTATGCGCATAACAGCAGTAGTACGCATGGATAAGCAGTTGTAAGTGTGTGTACGTGTATTCGTGTGGGGGTAAGCATTTCCTACATTGATTGAGCTAAGTAGATGCTAGCTGAATGTAAGGAAATGGAACCCGAGCATAGCATTGCTTAGCTCTGCGCAAACCTGTCCACACCCGCATACGACTGCTCAAATGTCCCTAACACACTCTGTATCCGACAGCCGGTGTTCTGCCCTAAAACACAATATAGAGCCTCTGGAAGGCCCACACCCAGGATGCTGCACATCATACACTACGTGATTCACCATTAAACCAAGACAGATGTACATAACCACTCATTCCACATACATATCATCCAGCACAATCAGTCGACAGAACAGGGAATGTAGTAATAACACAACACACAACCTCATAATGCATGAATCCCGGACATAGTGCACCATAATGTGGGTATATATAGGAATATCTGTCATATCCTGCTCTAATACACTTCAAAGATTGCAGGTTACACACTTATATGTGGTAGAACACATATATTGCTTGAGATGATACGTCTCAAACACGTACGTGTCAGCACGAATGACTGACCTCAGTCCTAAGGTCATCCATGTCAACTGCCAAGAGAATAATACACAGGACACACATATAGGCCAAACATGCATGGATATATGGACAGCTATACATCTGTAAATGTAGAGATAGACAGCTATAGGTATATATATATATATATATATATATATATATATATATATATGTGTGTATGTATGACTCACAAATAACCATATAACAGCAATCGTACATAGATTAATATGTTCAGTGTATATATATATATATATATATATATATATATATATATATATATATATATATATATATATATATATATATATATATATATATATATATATATATATATATATATATATATATATATATATATATATATATATATATATATATATATATATATATATATATATATATATATAACTATATATATATATATATATATATATATATATATATATATATATATATATATATATAGACATGTGTATATGATTTCCACATGGTAATGGACTCCTGGCCTACTCCATACTACATAACAGACCGTGAGCACACTTAATGGGGGTGGGGACACAAATGAGGGACACCTGGTAATTACTGCTATGTAACCCCCCCAGCCCTAACAGATATGCTGTGCAATCCAATATCCAGCACATGCAGTACTTGATAGCAGGAGCCACCACAACACAGCTACAATGCTCCAACAGTTACCCATGTCACCTGTACATGTCAGGCCAATATCTGTAACATATCATGCAGATACACTATTGTACCGCAGGGAATGTACTATGTTGAAGGGCTACACATTACAACGGTACAGATATGCACACACATCCATACATTGACAATCATGTGCAGGTATATATATATATATATATATATATATATATATATATATATATATATATGGGATATATGAGTACATACACATATATACAGACAAAGGGTATTAGTAGCCATACATGTGTAGCAGTAGTGTGGGCGTACTGGGTGCAATGTATATCCCCAGCCACAAGCCCTGTAACCAGTTCCTCTGACATGTGTGGTGTGGCAAGCAGCCCCACAAAGGGGATACTTACATTGCACATATACCCACTCACAATTCAAAGGACATGGCATGACACACAGGTATGTATACACAGACAACCTTTATTGTATATCATACAATAATGTATGCCATTACTGACAGCACATGGATTTTGATGTATATAACCAGTGATGGATGCAAGGACCACACAAAACAGTAGATGCAGACAGTGTAGATATATAACATACTATGGTGTCTAGGCTACGCCCTTCAGTTCGTACAGCAGTTGACAACAGATTTGTCAGCATGATACATAACAGTCAAGAATATCAGATGTAGGTTATCAGCCTCCAATTACACCCTGTAGTCAAGCCCTAGGGGGATATTTTTTACTTGTGGTATTGTCAATGTATCTGTCACATGTATGGTCCCTGGCCATCAAATGTTGTGGGTGTCCATGCTATGACTGGGATGATAGTAGGAATGCTAGCAGTAGTTAATGGTAGGCCATTGCCTAACAACCCCTACCCATATCACAGCAGGACAAAGGCTGCCATATATGTGGAGGACAAAGGCAGGAATGCAGGGCCATACCCAAAATATTGCAGTTACACACCCTGGAACATGCTGGTGTTACAGGATGTGTTGCAACATACCCTAATGCAGGAATACGACATCAAGTACACAAATGGATATAGCCATGTACTGCTAGCATGCAACACACATACTGCCAGTGCAATATCTGACACAGGACCTGTGTGGTGGGCAGACAACACGTAAGAGGCACACCTCTGTCCAGCTAGGGGATTGGCCCACAGTAGTGAGCTATGCAGACAGACTGCAGTCCAAGGTAAACTAGTATGTATACACACACACACACACACACACACACACACACACACACACACACACACATGCTCTAACACCAGTACTTGCAAAGCATTGCACCACTCTACTCACAGTCTGTCTGTATGTCCTGATCCTCCTACATATATGTGGCTGCCCTGAGTGTGCAGGTTCTCCTGTAAGAGGTATTGCTACCTGCTGTCTGTAACATTGATGCCCACACACAGGAAGGATGCCCATCACACAGGGAATGTACAGAGAATATGCCCACATTATGTAGGGATGCATAGTGGGTGGTTGCCATGACAGTGGTAATTGGAAGTACTACACATGTGTACTCATATATATATATATATATATATATATATATATATATATATATATGGCTATCTGGTTATGTACATGTCCATATCGTCCCACCATATGTCCTGGCCATGGAGTGTAGCCCTACCCCAGCCCCTATAGACCCAATGTAGTAGTGCAAGGGGATGTCTGGTATGTATAGCTGGTATATTCATAGACAGTTGTTACTGCCATTGGGATTGTTGACACAGACACAGTGTGTGTGGAAGGTGACATCTGCATATAACATGTGTGCCATTGGCTACTGACAGACATCCTAAGGTTATCATGGTACAGTACCTGCATATATAGCAGGCTCAACAGCCATGTCACAGCACAGGGTAGGATACACCTGTTTGACAGTGCATAACCACAACCAATGTGAATACAGCCAACATCCACATATGGTACGCTAGCATAATAGTACTGTATATGGACTATCTATCCTACACCATCCTCATATGTGCCAATTACAGAATGACCCTACATATACTGGGCTGCTACACAGTCTGGTCTGATGGCTGTCTGTGGTATGGAGCATGTGTGTGTCTGGCCATACACACATGTAAGGTACAATGGTACAATACAGTGGGGCAACATGTAACAACAAATAGAAGGGGAGCTAGAACAATGACATCTACCACAGTCTGTACACAGACCATAGTACATATTAACAATACACACACTGCCGACATTCACCATCAATACACAGACCTCATTACTGTACAAACATCCACAGGATTTCCAGGGTATGGCATTAACTGTAACCCCTACTGTACATGTCATGTGTGGCACTCTGATATATCACTGGGATGTTATCAGATATGATGACACTATTTACTGTGTACAGCATATATGCACCACTTCATGCATGCCATATGTACAAAGGTTGACAAAGGTGTGGCTGACAGCACATACACAGGGCCAATATAGAGATGTTGCTGTGATACCCTCATTGATCTACCATTGTAACAGGGTATGTTGCAATATATGTCCAATGAGGGATATGTAGTCAGTAACTGTCACGGCCTTCACCATCAACAGACTGCAGTCCTCACACTACCTTCTGCATTCCACAGATAGATGCATCATGGCTAACACATGACACCAAAGGCACAACACTGCCCAGTCTGCAGATGACCCTGCAGATGGGGATTCCTGATATACATGGAACTGACATGGCAGGTATTGTAACATGTATGACAGGCATATCCAGACAAACACTGTTAATCCAACATTACTCCATATGCAGTATAGCAGCACTTACAGTTCGTAGTCAGGTCAGGCACATGCCCCTCATGTTTGTTGCCCTGTTCCAACAGTGTATGTTGTTAGAGGTAAATCCCCAACCAATCTGGAATGCTGTTTGCCAAACAACAGTTCTAGCTCCTGGTCACAGTGACAGACAAGGACCAACACCACCAGGATGTTCCCATGTATTGGAGTGTGTTTCCATGCAATTGGCTATGGGACTGCTACCACACCTGTTCCACATGCAATCGGCTAAGGAAGGGCTGCAATTTCTGCAGAAGCCATCAGCTGATCATGAGTGTCATGTTAAATACACATGCTGCTGCCTAAGCAATGCAGGTTTGGCCCTCCACATCTGCCAGAGTGGGAGTGGGGAGGCAGACAGATGCAAATACATGTCAGGGAGGGGTGGAAGGGTAAAACCTACGTATGTTTGTGTCACACACCTACCAGCACAGGGAATCAAACACCAGACAGTTATGTAGTGCTATCACAGTTCAATGCTGTTATTGGATGTGCTACATGGGTTATTTGCTGGGGAGCACTCAGAACATATATGTGATGGTGAGTGACATCTGCAACATGGATAAGGTAGATATACAGTAGATGACGTACACGTGCCTGTTGGCTTGAACAGGTGCCAGCATCAGCACAGGCACACTCACACAGGGACACACACATATTAACACACTTGGCAGGGCCAGGAGTGCAACCCGTCACTAGTGGGATTGCCACAACACATCAATGTGCAGGGAACACATTAGCCACACGGGTGATACGGAGGTCGTATGGGCAGTGAGTATGATGGGGTGTCAGACATAAGGCAGCATGCTTCACTGTGCCCTGGGAGGAGTAGGTGTGGTAGGATGTGGATATATGCACCATACAACACACACAAGAACACACAGGGTCAAGTTCAGACATGTATGGGTGCATGTCTGCATGGGTGTGTGGAGGCCAACAGTGCCAGCAGGCTATACAGGGGTAGGTGATAGGTATACCTTGGCATCAGCCCACATGACAATGGTCTGCATTGTGGCACAGGCATGTAGCGTCTGCATTTCCCACACAGGTGGGTATTGCATCCATCTTAAAGGTCACCTGGGTGACTATTGTGTGTGCCCAATGCTGTGCATCACTTGCCATGTCTGTGTTCCCTAGTCTATGACTTGGATGGTGTCTAGGATGTGGACACCTCCCACATGCATGTACAGTGACATGTGGAACTGTACCTGGGGTGTTTGGCCCATGCAGTGAACACAGCTTATCATCAGATGTGCCAGTCTTGCCCACATGTGGCAGGGAGTGGTACTGGTCAGCAGATTTACCGTGCACCTACATTGATAGTATGCTAACAGCATTTTCTGATGTCAGTGTCATCTGTCCATAGGCCATGTTGTCAGGCATGGTATGTCCATTGTGAGTCACATGTGAAGGCACAGTGGTGTTGCTAACTGTGATTGGCAGGCCTTAATGTTACATGTATGGGTATGGCTTTGCACCCCAGCCTCTCAGCCATTTACATCTGTTATCCCTGTATGGTTGACATTGTGATATATTGTAGGGCCACCATAACTTAAATTAGCAAAGCCCCTCCACGAGCTACACACATACACATGACATATCTGGGAGTAGAACCCCTACCTAACTAGTTTACGATATTACAGCACTATGCAGTTATATCACGCGCCACGGACATTACTAAAGTACATCTTCCCCAAAGGTGTATTTCACAATTAATGACATCAGCATGACTACCAAAGTAGGGCAATTGTAATGTACTGCGGGTAAGTAGCCTATAATGCATTGCTCCATACACAGACACTCACATTACATCTGTAACTGGCATGGATGGAGATGGAACACTACCACCATTCTAAATAAAGACAATCATAAGGCCTTCTTTAGCTATGTTAGAAATCTGGGTGGAAACTCCCAGATATGCTCAGAATTAGTCCAAAATGATACAAAAAACACTGAACCCACAGACATTGCAAACATACTGGCAGACAGGTTCAGTGAAAATGTCTCCCCCCCCCCCAAAAGGAGAAATATCTATCCCAGCAGAGTGTAGCCTCGCAATCATCTCAAATGCCCAGGTGAGAGCTGCTCTCTCTAAAGCTAAAAACACAGCATCAATGGGACCGGATGGTGTCCCCAGCTGTGTGCTACACGAACTCAATGAGGAACTAAACCCACACATAAGGCTGCTGTTTAATCTTAGCCTTACCACAGGATACGTGCCAAAAGAGTGGTGTCACGGCAACTGTGGTCCCACTCCACAAAGGCGGTGCTTCTACGGACCCTGGTAATTACCGCCCCATAAGCTTAACAAGCCTGGTCTGCAAAGCTATGGAGAGGATCATAATGGAACTCATAAATAAAGACATAGGGGACCTACAGACATTGGATCCTACCCAATTCGGCTTTGTCAAGCGCAGATCATGCCTCTTGAACTTGGTCGACTTTTTTGAAACAGTCACCAAGGCCATTGATGAGGGTAAGGCAGTTCACACAGCCTACCTTGACCTTGCAAAAGCTTTCGACACAATACCCCACTCGGGTATCATAGAAAAGCTCACCAGCTTAAATGTAAACCCATATGTCACAAGATGGGTTGCAAACTGGCTCAAGGACAGAACCCACAGGGTTAGAGTTGCTGGTGCCATGTCAGACTCAAGCGGTCACTGGCGGTGTCCCACAGGGCTCAGTCCTGGGCCCCTCTTGTTCAGCATCTACTTTTCAGAAGTGCAGGCAAACATAGGAGGATTGTGGCTGACAAAGTTTGTAGGTGACTGCAAACTGGTCTACATAGTTGAAAATCCATCAGACACAGATATCCTTCAGAGAGGTCTCATAGAAATGTATAACTGGTGCCAGAGCCATGGCCTTAAGCTAAACACCAAAAAATGTATAGTCATACCCTTTGGTAAAAACAAGGTAACCCAAGTTACCACATAGGTGGCAATCCATTAAGCACAGAAGAGGTTATCAGGGACCTGGGGACCCAAGTTGACAGTAACCTTTCTTTTGACACTCACATTGCCAAAGTGGTTAGGAGGACCTTCTACATTGCCCACCTAATTATGAAGGGATTCACATCCAGATCAAGGGAGGTCATTGTTCCCCTGTACTCTTCACTTATCAGACCAATGATTGAGTACAATGCCCCATTCGAATGTATCTTACCCGACACCTGCAGCAATTGGAAAGACCCAAAAGTTCCTCACCAAAAGGATAAAGGGGCTCAAAAATATGCCATATGCTGCCCGACTGAAGAAACTCCAGCTCTATTCAGTCGCATACCATCTGCTCAGAGGTGACCTGTGCCTGACAGACAAGGCCATGTCCAACCCGGAATTAATGGACATGCTCCACCTCAAAAAATCCAAATCCACCAGAGCCACAAGAGCAAGAGACTTAAACCTCAACACGGATATAAATAGGACGTGCTGGAGGGACAGATTCATCACCCAGAGACTCCCTATGCTGTGGAACAGAATCCCGGTCCATGTGAGACAGAGCACCTCGCTGGCTCTGTTCAAGAGGAATCTTGACCAGTGGATGGGAGATCGTAGGTTTACCCCGGGGATCATCTCTGTATCACTGCTGGACAGAGGCACGGCAAACTAATGGGTATAGTATTCTTCAACCTAAGGGGTGGTGAAAGTCACACAACTCTGGCTAGGCTTATAAATGCCCTAGGGCAGATAGCCTAGTATGAACCTATGAACCTATGAACTACAGCAGTACGCAGTTACAGAACATGCTATGGTGACTACTGGGCTATCACGTTCCCCGAGGTGTAAATCTAGGTGAGTGACATCAGCAGCCTTGGCAAAGTAGAGTATTTGTATTGTATGGAGTGGGAGTGACCTAAAAAGCACTGTTCTCTATCCAGTCAGACACACACACACAGATATCAGGGCTGGGGCTTGAACACCTACCTCACTGGTTTACCACATTACAGCGGTATGCAGTTACAGGATGTGCCACAGTGATTACTGGGCTATCAATTTCCCAGAGGTGTACTTCTAGATTAGTGACATCAGCAGCCTTGCCAAAGTAGAGCATTTGTATTGCATGGGGTGTGAGTGGCATAAAAAGCATTGCTCTCTACCCAGTCAGACACACACACAGACTCACACACAAACACACACACAGTTGCCAGGGATCGAACACCTAACTAGTTTATCACACTACTAGTCACCAATCACCAATCCGAAAAACGACCACCACCTGTTAGAACCACAGCTCACAATAAGGCACCTTGGACTCCAAAACACAGGTTTATTAACGCCACAAAATTTCTGTAGTAAAAACACGTTTTCATCGACAATACGACTTCTTCAGATGAAACCATTACAAAATGAAACAGCTTAAATACATGCTTTGATTGATACAATAATGGTAAATATGTTATAATTGAATAATTGAATAATAAAACAATTAATACTGAAAATCCTTTGTATTTAAAACTGCATCCAAGAACGAAAATAAAAAATTAAACAACCAAGGATAAAACAACCAGTCAATAAACATCTGTTTGAAAAACATAAACGCAGAAAACGATAAATATGTGCAAGTATTTAAACCAATAAACCAAAACATATAAAATTTTGGAAACATTTAAAAATTTTGTTTAAAAATTTTTTAAACTATCTATGGGACCAACCCACACAACATTATATTCGCCCTGCCTTAAGTTTTAAATAGGGGACTATGGAAATAGAATCATTGAGTACTGGGAACTTGTTAGATTCTAAAAATATCTGCCAAAACGTCTCTCTGTGGGCAAGTTTAGCTTCCCATGGTCCACCCCTGGTATCCCTAAGGACAGGTTCCAACACAAAAAAACAAAAACCTGGCTCCCTCACACTGAATGGTATGCCTATATAATGTGTTTTTACTATTAAGTTTCTTGATTTGCTGTTTTGGAAGGTTTTAGTATTTGGTGGAAGAGACACATATTCGGGTCAACATCTCACATGTGTTGAAGAAATATACGTGCTCACTGGCATGTGCTGACATGGCATCCAGGAATTGGTGGAATACTCTGGATGTTGATGTCTGTGAGATGCCCATATTATCCCCAGTTGTAGTGTGAGGTACCTGTGGCTAGTATACCTAGGCCTACACATACCTTGGTATCCACTGGGATGGGCTCCTCTTGGCCAGTGTGGTGTGTCAGGTGTGGCCTGCACAGCTCAACGATTTGCTGTAGGAGGTCTCTGTCCACCCTATAATGATCCATTATCTCCAGCTCATGTAGCCCTTGGTAGGTTCCCCTGGGTCTGTACACTCTACCCTGTCTCCTCATTGTGGGTTGTTCAGCAGCATTGACATCCTCATCACCCTCAGCCTCTTGCACATTTTGTTCTATGTTGCCTGCTGCAGCCCTTCTCATTTTGTAGGTTTGGTTTTAAAATTTCCCCGCTTGTATACACCGGTGGTGCAGAGTGTGAAAAAATCAGGGGGGTAGGTTTTTGCTTGCTTTATAGTGATGTTCTGGGCTGGGCTGGTCTGCTTCCTGTGTGATTAGCTGATTCTGATATATTTCACATGGCAGCTCAACTAGGTCTCCTTGATTACCTTCCTACTGCTGTTTCCCTTCCCATTGTCTCCCTGTTTAGACCCTTGTGCGTGCCGCACGAACAGAGTGCTCAAATGTGCACGGAGCTGCTTTTTCCTGGTTTAACTTCCTTTTTCTTCCTGTACAACTCAATTCATGGTGTGCACACATGCTTACACTTTAAGAATGCTAGACAGGTTTAGATTCACCCCTAGCTTAGTTGTTCTACGTTAGGAGCAATCTAGGGCCACAGGTCTCCAATCCACTTACAGTATGCCTGACACACATCCCCATGATGTCACCTATATCCTAGTCTTGCACCCAGCTATTTATACTCTCACACTCTTGGGACCTGCCTCACACCCTGGGAAATACTGGGATCCACTAACCCTTCCCTCATTTGCATAGGATTGCCTGCAAATGCATAGTTACATGTCCCGCACTGAGCATCCCTCCTTAGCAACCATTACGCACTGGCCAGGTTGTCTTCTGACTGCCATTGACTTGCATGGCAGAATATTGATTTTAGTTAGAATGCTTAGTTTAGGTTTATTTATTTCCCCCAATCCCGGTTGTGCGTTGCTGCCCTATGCTTAACCAGGCGGGATCGGCGAAGGTTTTATTTAACGTTGCTTATTTTTTTCTTTTACATTTTGTAATGCCAATGGCCTTCTACTTGGACATTGGCATGCTTCCTCAATGATATGCAGCCTTTATTTGGAGCTGTCATGGCTCCATTTTGTAGATTGCTGAACTGTACTCGGTTACTAACCGAGTACATTTCTGCACACTGCACTCGTCCTGCACAGATGGCTGCCAGCTTCCTGGATCACATATTACCCTCATTTGCATGGTTTTCACCTGCAAATTAGAGTAATTTGCATACAGGAGCTTGGTCCATGCAGGATTAGCCTAAGAGCTCATGTGCACTTCCTGGGAGCTCGTTCCTGGATCACACGTCAGCCATATTGCCGAAAATAGCTATTAAACTATTCCTGCATGCTATAAAGGGCTTAGTAAATCCAGGGGGTTGTTAATTATTTAACATAATAACAAAACCCCAGGAACACAGCAAGCATACCAACAGATAAGAAATCTAACCAAGAAACTAGTCAAGCAGGATAAAATAAATTTCTTTATTACCTATCAAACCCAACACTCGAGCAATCCAAAAAAATTCTGGGCAGGCTTAAACAGGTTACTACACCCTGAAAAAATCACTACCCCACCTCCAACAACAATTTTAACAAAGGAAAACATAGCAGAATCATTTAACTCATTCTTTACTGAGAATGTACTTGCCCTTGCCCAAAAGTAAACATATGCAAATACTACCAGTGCCCCCCACAAACCTAACAACAGCCCCACTTTTAAGCTACCACCCACCACAACCTCCTATTTAAACTGCTATCCCAACTAAAACCTACAACACTTGGAGCAGACTCCCTCCACAATGAATTCTTAAAACTGGCAGCAAATGAAATAGTTAAACCAGTCTCAATCCTTATAAACCGATCCATCTCAGAAGGTTCAGTACCCTTGATCTGGAAAACTGCCTATATCATACCCCTACACAAAGGGGGAAATTCTTATGACATATCCAATTACAGACCAATAGCAATACTATCCCCACTTGCTAAAATATTAGAAAAATGTGTTCACCATCAATTAATGACCCATCTTATTTGTCATGAGCTCATATCACAAACACAACATGGGATTCTACCAGGACATAGCGTAACCACTGCCCTGCTAGCATTCATAGATACCATTAATCACAACAGGAACAATGGTAAGATTTCTTCAGCCCACTTCCTACACCTATTAAAAGCATTTGATATGGGTAACCATGAAAAACTAATCTCCCACCTGGTAAACCTAGGCTTAGATAACTTAGCAGCCTTCTGGTTTGAAAACTACTTCAACAATAGACAACAGGCAGTACTATGGAACAATAACTTGTCTCCACTCTTGCCTGTGACACTCGGTGTACCTCAGCAATCTATATTGGGCCTCTTACCATTCTCAATTTTTACAAATAATCTCCACTCAGCTGCAAAAAGTTCAAGCCTTATACAATACGCTGATGATTCAACTATAATATGTAGAACCCCTACTTTACCAGACCTTCACAAAAAAACCCAGGATAACTTTCACTCAGTTGAAAGCTGGCTTACGGAGAATGGTGTGATACTCAACCCTAAAAAAACAAGCTCCTGCTATTTCATCCCTCAACTATAACTGCCCCCACCTATACCTTTACTATCCAATCAAATAACAGTACCCCCATATCACCTGAAGCCCAGACAAAACTACTAGGTATTACTATTGACTACAAGCTCAAATTTGATGTACACATTAATCTGGCCATTAAAAATACTAACAAAAAGCTAGGCAATCTCTACAAGCATAAAGCATACCTGACCCATAATGCTAGAACTACTATTGCACGTACTCACCTTCTCTCAACTCTACTGTATGCCTCACCCATCTTGACTAACTTATCCAAAACAGAAATCAATAAAATGACCACCTGCTATAATCAGATAGCCAAATTTGCCAACAGCAGCTCCTACAGAACACATCACTGCCAAAACCTAAAGCAGTTGGGTTGGCTTGAACTACCAAACTTACTTATTTATAGTCAGCTGGTTATTACTCACAAGCTACTCTATCAACAAACTATAGCACCATCACTGGTTAACATTGTACAACAATATTCCTGTCCTAGGCAACTCCACTTAACTGACAAGTTACCATTAGCAGTTACTAGATCTCACAACCATGCTGGTGACTCCCTTTACTCTTCTTATGTGGCCAAAATCTGGAACTCCCTGCCTACATCCATAACCCTAGTAACCTTCCTACATACATTTAAGAAAGCTATCAACAATTACCTCAGCAACAAATGGCTATGCCCCTGTTCTATACCAGACTAATACCAGAACCACTCCGATACTGTTGTAACTCTTGGCTTAAACTTGAGACTTATCTGTTACCTACATATACATATATACCACAATAGTGGAATAATGGTATACCTGTATCTGTGTGAGTATGTACAATGTCATACTTTTTATTAACTATTGTAACTTCATAAGTTCATAGGTTCATAGGTAGGTACTACACTATTGGCCCTAGGGCCTATACAAGCCTAGCCAAAAATGTACCCTGGCTTTCGCCACCCAAGAAAATTATTTTCCTGTGCCCCTGTCAAGCAGAACCACAGAAGTGATCCCCGGGGTGAATTTTCTATTACCCATCCAATCATCAAGATTTTTCTTCAAGAGTGCTTGAAGACAGTAACTGACTGAAGCTTATACCTATATGTGTCAACAACTTGATACCCTAATAGAGCTAGCTGAAATATGCACCCATGTTTTGTCTGTACGTTGTCTATAATTGTCTCTTTGGAGCATTTCTCCCCAGACCTCAACTGAAAATGGACATGTATCCAGTTGGACTATCCCGGTTAACAAATGTAAAATAAATAAATAAATAAATAATCCATTTGCTGTATGTACAGGTGGATAAGGTGAAATTCCCCAAGTGTGAGTTGCTGGAGGCACTGAAGTGAAAACGTCAAAGAACACAATATTGATCGCTATGGTCCCTAAGAAATTACTGCCGGTGAGATTTCTAAGTGTGCACCTTTCCTTTTTCTTTGTAGATTTCGCTCTTTTTAGAGTTGATGCGATCACGAAGTTGTGTATACATTCTGGAGGAAGGGGAGACTCTGTGCGTGTGCTTTGCTTTTTGTCATTTGAGTCTGGGGCATTAGGTTTTATTATACCATGACCCCCCCAAAACGTGCACGCTGATTGGCCAGCATGCTTGTTGTAAATCGAGTTATACTAATGGAAAAAGGTCCGGTCGCCCGGACTTTTTTCCATTAGTATAACTCGTTTTTTTAAAACACTGTCTCGCTATGTTAAATGGGTTTAACATAGAGACAACTTTTAATATTAGCGGAGATCTCCGTTGCTTATTTTAAAGTCTGCATGTTAAACCCATTTAACAGCAATGTTTAAAACAACTGAGAAAGCAAGATCTCTGTTGCTTTTTGTCGCTATGTTAAATGAGTTTAACATGGCGAGACAATTTAAAATAACAAGCGGACATCTCCGTTGCTTATTTTAAAACTGTCTCGCTATGTTAAACTCATTTAACATAGCGAGACATAAAAAACGGAGATCTTGCTTTCTCGTTGCTTTTGCCAACTCTGATGTACTCGCGCAGGCACGCAGTACATCAGAACTACAGGATGCCAGACATCTGCGGAAGGGCGATAAACAGGCATTATACTATGCCATTATTTAAGAAAAGTAACAGTTTCTTTTCTTAAATAATGTCATGTATAATAGCAATAACCACTTCTGGGTGTGGGTAATGCTAAATTTACCCACGGTTAGCTTTGTTTGGTCCTGGGCCGCCCTGGGGAAACCACGCCAACCGTGGGTAAATTACCCACCTACCAAGCGTAATGGTGCTATAGTACTTCTGATGTCTGGGGGTTTGCCATTCGTCGTTTCATAGCAGGACCCATGAAATCAGTGACAGCTTGGTAATGCTAAAATATAGCAGCAGTCTTTAATATTAGTCAGGCCAGTTTGTGTGAAGTTCAACTGAAACGTTCAGCAATGATTCCAAAGTGAAACTACAAAATCTAAAAATGTATATTGGAACTGCCAAAAGGTTAATTTACATTGCAAGACAATGTCGCAATTGATACAACAGTAACATGGCAGCCACAAAGTTTCCATGTGAAATGCTAGGCCGTAGGCACGCTTTAGAAACCTAGCCTCTCAATTTATTTGCTCAAGAATTCTGGACAAAGGCAAGAATAATGCGGGGAGGGCAAAGTTCCAAAAAGATGGACAATTGTTAAATATTATTCTAACTCATTTACAAAGTTAATAAACATCTAGATTTGCATCAATGTGCATTTTCTGAACAGCAAGAAGTGAAAATGTGCGGCAATAGTGACTGACTGTAATCCTCAGTGATTTAACAGAAAAAAATTACAAACGACAGGGCAAAAATGTGAGGCAAAACCAGGGACCACCTGCAAAATTCTTGACATTTGTGAGGAATACCGTTACAAAGCAGCCCACTTAGTACAACTAGGAATGTGAAATGGTTGATTTTAAACAGAAAAATACATTTCGCATTTTCCTAAAACTATTTGTGTAATATATTCTGAATTCATAATTCATTTAATGATTAATGCCTTAATTTCTATTTGCCAGCCTCTATCTACCGCCCTTGCTTCTCAATTTTGACCACAATTTTTTAAAGGTTACAGCTGCAGTTTCGATCCAGTGCAAAACACTTTTAGATTTTCACAAATACTGTACAGTTATTAGCGCTATTCAGTTTAGAAGCTGTTAGAATTATTTTACTAGAGAGAACATTCCGTAAAACAGATCATGTCATGATAGTGTGACACTATGTATTGACTCTGAAAACCTTTAAATTTAAAGCAGGACATTTGGTAATGTTTAGGCATAATCAGCAATGCCCCTTAAATCAGGGACTGTTTAAACGTACGGCTCAGTGTGAATTTTTTCCCTATCCAGAAGCATGAGATTTTTAACAGCAAACCAAACAATTATTAAAATAACTGAGTTTCTCATTCCAATAAGTTAGTGGCTCCTTGCTATACTAAGGTGACTGATACATCATGTTGCATCATTTTAGTTTTGTTGTTTCACGCCACGGTAAAGTGGTTCATATGCTGAGTCGTGGTCTAAGAATTCCTAATAGGAGATACTTTGGGCCTAAAATTGCAGGACGTTGTTTTCGCGTTTTTCCGCTTAGGACAGCGCTTCCTGATGGAGCCGACTGTCTTGTTAAAAGTGGAAACGACAGAATTCCTTTACTTGAAAATAATGTTCAGTTCTGCCAACAAGAAACAAATTGAACCAAACATTAAATTACAGGAAATAGCTCCTGCGCACTCCTTCAACTACTGCCGCGGCCGTAACTCTTGAATATTCCGTCCCCAAAATGTTTACCTTTTACAACTTTGAATGGATCGTATACAGCTCAAGTGTACCTCAATGAGAGGGACGTTCCTCGTTTTGAGTCTCATAAAGTCCACGTTTGGAGGGTATTTCACACCTTCAGTGTTTAGAATTTTTCTAATATCCATTATACAGCATGCTGGGTCATATTAATTAATCAAAAGACTCTTTTATAGCTAAAAATTAATACATTTTAACCATCCGGTGAGCTTCCTAGTTGAAGCTGATAGTAAGCTATTAGAGATCCACATTTTGCTCATTTGTTTCACATTATGAGAGGCGACCGACATTCCACATTTTCGGGTTGGAAGTTTGAAAGCTAAGAATACATACATAAACTGTCAAAACATGCAAAACGTACTAAATACTTTAACAGGGTTACTGTCTCTTTATACTTAACAAAACTTTTTTTTTTAATAAATGATTATTCATTGTTATTTAACATGAATATTTGATTAAATAAATTAAGATGAAATGTGTGCCATATCTTTTCAGTGTGGAATATAGAACTTATAAGATTGGACATGAGAAACATTCTTCATAATGAGATAGATGTGAAGGGTCTGACTTTGACAACCCTAAGTTTATGATGGAGTGCCCAAGCTAAGCACCACACAGTGCAAAATCTTGTGTGACACAGATGTATTTCCCACTGTGGCGGGGTTGGGAGTCGCTCAGAGTCAGTATCAAGAAAGATACATCCTTCCTTTCAGCTGTGAACACGTCCTTCCATTCCTTTTCCACTTCTGCGGAGGTACGCTGGATAGAGGTACCCTGCAGGGAGTGCACTATAAGTTGGAGCTTCGTCTGCCCGGATGGCTGCAGATACCAGTACATGTTATAAGAAAGAGTGTTTTGGGTACATTTGAAGGTGGAGGGTTTTCCCTTCTCAGTTAGTACGTCTGGCGACTGCTCGATTCCAAGCACCACTGCTGAAGAAAGCAAACAGTGAATATATGTTATACAATGTTGTCGTTGTATTATAAATAGTAATCTTTGTATCAGTAAAACTCTATATTTGATTTTAACCGTACCAAATGGGAGCAGTAATAAAATTACTAAAGACATTTCTCTAAAGTCAGAAATTATTGTATGACAACAAATTTAAAACTCGTTTTCCTATCTGTCTGGCTAAATGCCAAGAAATGCAAGAAATTCGAGGTGCACGCTGCCAAAATGAAGCAGCAGCAGTGTCTGTAAGGGCAAGTAACTGAAGAAATGTGGTTTCCTTACACGTCTTGAGCTGACGTCAACAACGGTGACCCATTTCTAAACTGAGTGCAGTAACAGGTGCAGGAAGTGTGGCGAGATGCTAAAACAAGAAAATGGCTTTTTAAACTATAGGTGTCTTTACCGCATATCAAAGCAAAACTGTTCAGGAATATTGCAACGCCCAGTTTCAAATATTGTAGTAATTGTTTTTAATTTGGTCTAAAACCACTGACCAGTTAACATGACTTCATGATTTTGTAAAACCATAATCCATCCAAAATCCCTTTTTCCATTTTTGCACATGGGGTCAGAAGATTCTGTGGTTTTTTTTTTTGGTTTCTTTCTCAAATGAGAATATTTTCTTGCGGAGAGCTGCGCCAGTTTTACAAATGTGTGTGTGTGTGTGTGGGGGTGGGGTGGGGGGGAGGGGCTGTTTGTTTTGACCACTTTTGAACTTAAACTAAATAAGTAAATCTTTACAAATATATTCCTTGACCTTTCTAAAGGTTTGACATGGTTTCACATCCCCTACTACTTGATGCCCTCTCTGCACTATCCTTTGACTCCCCTACCATCTACTGGTTCAAAAGCTATCTATCAGATAGACAGCAAGCTGTCCAATGGCAAGCTGAGCTATCACCCCTCCTCCCTACCTCTATAGGTGTACCTCAGGGGTCAATACTTGGCCTGCTGTTGTTCTCTATTTTCACAAATAACCTACATACCTCCTCCAAACAAGTCACATTAATACAGTAGGCCAATGAATTAACACTTATCTGTGCAGCCCCATCTCTTACCACCCTAAACAAATTGGCCCAAGACTCCTCTTCTGTAGAAGGCTGGATCTCTGACATCCAATTTCAACCCTAATAAAACAAAACTTCTCTTGTTTGCCCCCAGTAAATCCAGATCCACTTCCCTAACCGTCTCAATTACATCTAGAAATGTCACAGTCATCTCTCCTACCACACATACAAAACTCCTAGGAGTTGAGATTGATAAAAATCTGTACTTCGATATTCACATAGCTCAAACTATACAGAAGGTCCACAAAAAATGGGGACTCTTTATAGACACAAGAACTTTCTCACTGACAAAGCAAGAATCACCCTAGCCCAAACTCATCTCTTATCCACACTACTGTATGCTGCACCCATATTTACCCATATTAGAAAAACAGACCATGACAAATTTGAGGGATGTTACAACAGAATTGCTAAATTTGCAAACAACTCCCTTTTCAAAACCCACCACTGCAAAGTACTTACTGACCTTCAATGGCTTGAATTCCCACAATTACTTAACTACCAACAGCTTACATGTGCTTTTAATATCCTAAACAACCCAAACAAAACTCCATCACTAAAACATCTACTAACCCACTACTCTTCCAGTCGTTCTCTTAAATCTTCTAATAAACCTCTCCTTAACATCACCACTGCCAACAATACTGCCGGCAAAGCCCTATACTCCTACAATATAGTTAAATACTGGAACACTCTCCCCTCTAGCATAACCAATACATCCACAAACTCCCACTTCAAATCAATACTCAAAGCACATCTTAGAAAAACCCGGATCTGCCCATGTATCACCTAACTACCCACCTTTTATCCACTGGCACTCCTCTCCATGTTTCTGTAACGTAGCCATTATTCTGTCATGCAAACCAGATTAAAAGATGTATGGTACTATGCTAGCCTTTATTAATAATTAATTCTACTAATGTTTGCTCATTGTATTATATAAAGTGTAATGTGTAGCTGTTAGCAAGAATTGTATTCTTTTCATGTATTTCTAACTCTGGAGCTTTTCTCCCCAGGCCTCCACTGAAAATGGACCTCTTCCAATTAGACTATCCCAGTTAACAAATGTAAAATAAAAATAAATAAAAATAAAATAAGTTATTATCATTTTGTTTACTTTCTGTAATGATAATTAATAAAACACGCTGTTGCATTTTAGATGTACAAAACTTAGTATGTCTGAAAACACCACATAACCTGTTCCAAACCATTTCCCGCATGTGTAGCTCATTACAAGGAATGTAGCCTCCCTTATTTGGGATCTTAAAAAGTTCATGTTCCTTGAAGTTCCAAATTGAAAAGGTCTGACACACATTCTAACTTAGGAATGTTTTAATTGATATCCATTGTAAATACAAATGAATCATGTTAATTCATTAAAAGATCTTTTTACGAGTAAAACCAACATATTTTAAATATCATATGACTTTCCCAGCTGTAAAATTTT
>NC_056741.1:239327289-239375224 GCF_019279795.1 Protopterus annectens | reverse complement strand
CATTCTATAGCGGAAGAGATTTTCTGGAATGGGGTCGCCCATGTTGCGATCTTTTTGCTACTCCCCAAAACAGCAAATGCCCAGACTTCTTCAGCCTCTTCCCTCTATCAGGCCATCCCAGAGACGCTCTGACCCAGGTTTGGCCCCAGGGACTTCTTTATGCCTTCCCTCCATTTCCTCTGATCCTCAGGTGATCCAGAAAGCTACCGCTTTGAGAGCCAAATTGATTCTCATTGCCCCTTACTGGCCTCGACAAGTTTGGTTCCGTTCCTCCATCGTCACCTTTGGTGCAGCTGTGGCATCTGGACCCAGTGCCAGATCTACTGATTCACCAATCCGGTCAGCTGCACCGGTCAATCCCTTCTCTCAACCTCACAGCATGGTTGCTCCACTTCCTTCCTTAGCCAGGCTTCCTTTGATCTCTCAACCCAGTTAGAGATATCATAGTAGCTTCACTAAAATCCTCTACCAGGTGGATTTATACAAGCAAATGGAGGCGTTTCTCTTATTGGGCTAAGGCCCAAAATATTGATCCTTTTACTGCCCCTGTCCAGGCAGTTCTGGACTTCTTAGCAGAGATTTTTCATGCAGGCTCCTCTTCCTCAACAGACAGAGTACAGTTGGCTGCTATTTCTAATTTTCATGTCGGGATAGCAGATCATAATATTAAGTCCCATAGGCTCTGCAGGGCCTTCTTGAAAGGAATTTTTCCTACTCAAGCCTCCAATCAGGAATCCACCCCTCCTCCTCAGTGGGATCTAAATTAGTGCTGACATCTTAATTCTTCCCCTTCGAGCCAGCTGTTTCTTGTTCCTAAATATCTTTCTTGGAAAACTTTATTCCTAGTGGCTATTACATCTGCCAGGAGGTGTCTGAACTTCATGCTCTTCGGTTCGACCCCCTATTTGATTTTTCACAAAGACAGAGTATCTTTGAGAACTAATCCATCATTTTTACCTAAGGTCGCTTCAAAAACAATCTGAATCAATCCATTGATCTCCTGTATTTTTCCTAACTATTCAGATGAGAGCTGAACAAAAGCTACATTATCTTGACGTCCACCGTCAGCTCAGATATTATTTGGACAGAACAAAAATTTAGAAAATCTGATCAACTTTTGTCTCCTATGCGGATAATAAAAAGGCCTACCTGTTTCTAAAGTGACTTTGTCCAGATGGCTTTCTTGGTCATCACTGAAATTTATACGATCAGGGGAAAACAGCTGTGCTCAAAACCCAAAGCACATTCAACTAGGAGTTTAGCTACTTCTACAGCTTTTCAAGCTAGACTACCTTGACACTATTTGTGCAGCGGCCACTTGGGCCACTCCTCACACTTTGTTTCATTACAAATTGGACTTGGCCTCCAGGGACAGAGCCAGTTTTGGCTCTACAGTCCTCAAGAGTTTGTTCCATTGAGCCACCCAGGATAGAGGTGCTAGGACGCGTCCCATCAAGAAGAATGAAGGTTAGATTGACAACTTAACATTAAGAAGTTATGTACCTACCATAACATTCCATGTTAGTTGTCTTCTCGCCTTCTTTCTTGACCCTCCCTCCTTCCCCTGGCCTGGACAGACCTTGTATAAGAAACTGTTATGCTAAAGACCATTCAGACCTGGTCCTTTTTCCATCTGTAAGTTTCTTCTTCCTTTGGGAAGTATGTTATGCTTGGTGTTATTGCCCTTTTGTCAACAAACGAGATCTGGGTACTTCCTGCCTTGCATCATGGGATATGGGGCTGCCTTGAGCTGGTAAAAGGAGTTCTCGAGCTAAAGCAAGTGCCGAGTCGGAGCCGAGGGATCGGCTCCGAACCCATCAAGCAAGAAAGAAGGCGAGAGAAGACAACTAACATGGAACGTTATGGTAGGTACATAACTTCTTATTTTCCCTTCTCAGTTAGTACGTCTGGCGACTGCTCGATTCCAAGCACCACTGCTGAAGAAAGCAAACAGTGAATATATGTTATACAATGTTGTCGTTGTATTATAAATAGTAATCTTTGTATCAGTAAAACTATATATTTGATTTTAACCGTACCAAATGGGAGCAGTAATAAAATTACTAAAGCCATTTCTCTAAAGTCAGAAATTATTGTATGACAACAAATTTAAAACTCGTTTTGCTATCAGTCTGGCTAAATGCCAAGAAATGCAAGAAATTCGAGGTGCACACTGCCAAAATGAAGCAGCAGCAGTGTCTGTAAAGGCAAGTAACTGAAGAAATGTGGTTTCCTTACACGTCTTGAGCTGACGTCAACAACGGTGACCCATTTCTAAACTGAGTTCAGTATTGGTGTTCCTTTTCTAACAGCTGCAGGAAGTGTAGTGAGATGCTAAAACAGGAATTTCTTTTAAACAATGAGTATCTTTACGGCATATCAAAACAAAACTGTTCACATTGCAACGCCCATTTTCAAATATTTTAGTAATTGTTTTTAATTTGGTCTAAAACCACTGACCAATTAACATGACTTCACGATTTTGTAAAACCATAATCCATTCACAATCCCGTTTTCCATTTTTGCACATGGGGTCAGAGGATTATGTTTTTTTTTCTCAAATGAGAATATTTTCTTGCCGAGAGTTGCTCCAGTTTTACAAATTGTGTGTCTGTGTGTGTGGTGGCGGGGGGACTGTTTGTTTTGACCACTTTTGAACTTAAACTAAATAAGTAAACAATCTTTAGCAATAAGTTATTATCATTTTGTTTACTTTCTGCAATGATAAATGATAATTAATAAAACACGCTGTTGCATTTTAGATGTACAAAACTTAGTATGTCTGAAAACACCACATAACCTGTTCCAAACCATTTCCCGCATGTGTAGCTCATTACAAGGAATGTAGCCTCCCTTATTTGGGATCTTAAAAAGTTCATGTTCCTTGAAGTTCCAAATTGAAAAGGTCTGACACACATTCTGTCTTAGGAATGTTTTAACTGATATCCGTGGTAAATAGAAATGAATCATGTTAATTCATTAAAAGATCTTTTTACGAGTAAAACCAACATATTTTAAATATCATATGACTTTCCCAGCTGAAGCTGTTAGTAAGCCGTTAGTATGTGTTCCACATTTTTCCCATTTTTTACACATGAGGGCTGGCTGGTGTTCCTCATTTTGGAGATAGAAGGTTGAGAGCTATGTTCCACAAATTCCACAATTAAATGGACACCTATTGGATACGATAACCTGTCAAAAGTAAACCAAATTAATGGCAAGCTTTCAAAAATATATAAAATAGTTAGAAATTAAACAAAAATTATTCGGAGAACAATTAGAATGACTTCTCTTCAGTTAATAATAATCCTCCTACTGATAATGATAAGAAAATAATATTGGAATCATCTAAGCTGACTACTTCTTCACTTAAATAGAGATTGTTCTGCAAATTTATGTACAGGTCATTTTTTCACCTCATAAAATGGAACTATTAGTAAGAAAAAAGGTTTGTGTTGGAGATGTAAATTAGAGACTAAGGTAGATTGGTCTCATACACTTTTTGATTGTGTAGTTCTTAAATCTTACTGGGATAATATTAATAGTTTCCTTCAGTCTTTATTTTCAGATAAGTTTGTTTTATCCAAATCTTTGATTCTATTTAATACTCTGGTCCCCGATCATGTAAAATAAATTAAATACCCTTTGTTATGGTTCATTTTGGCAGTTTGCCAGAAAGGTTATAACTAGAAAATGGAACACTGAGACTTTTTCCTCCTTTACAGAATTCAAGACTATCACAACTGAATTATGTCACTTGAAATTTGAGACCATTAAATCAAGATCCATCAGAATAACTTCATCTTATAATCTGTGGTCTATGTTAAAAGACTTATTAGACAAACAGTTACCAAACTTTCAAGAATAATTTAAATGTTTAAAAGATCTTTGCAAATTTTAATTAGTGGACACCTTTGTTAATTCTTTAGTTGTTGTGTGTTTCTTTTTCTTTGTATTGTCATTTAATTTCTATATTACATTTAATGTTAATGATTATTATATTGTTAACATTTAATAAAAATGTTTAAAAAAAGTACATCTGTAAGTCTATTGTAGCCATCTTCTACAGTAAAGAAACTTACAAAACCCATTTCGCTACAAATTTACTTCATAGCTACTAACATGCACACCACACCCATTACCTGGTACATTTATCTTATTTCTTTTTTTTTTGTTCCTCAGCTAAGATGCCATATTTGCTAAACACTCATAGAAGTTCACTTCCTTCTAGTGATCTTTTGTGCAAAGACAGTGTCTACCTGAATTTCTGTACCATATTATTTGTTTAGTAATTTATTTATGTATTGCTATTTGTTTACCAGGTAACATGGCTGGTATATTGTCCCTTTTCAGCCATGACCTGAAATCAAGATTACAAAATTCAATAATTTACACAAGAAAAGCAAAACATTCATTTATGTACATATTTCATAAGAACAATATGTCATAAATTAAAAAATCTGCAATGATAGCAAAGAGACAAAATATAAAATTGATATGAGAGAATAAGAATTATATACAATAGATATTTATATAGACGTATGTATAGACATACCCCGGGATTCATGAACCTTGCGCCAGGCGCACGCATAGCGTAGGCATTACAACGCCAGATATGGCCGCCGAGCGATTCAGGTACGATCCAAATCGCACTACCGGCGCCGATTTGTGCGCCCGCGAGGTATGTTAAACACCCCATGCGGTGTTGCACCATGCAAATGAAGGCATATAGCGATCCACCTATGGCGCAGGCGTAGCATAAGGGCACGGCAATGTAAACCAAAAAAAACGGTTTACATTTACCCAAACATGACATAGGAGTAACGGAAGGCTGTCAACGTCAGGTATCACACTGTTGCCATATGCCAATGGTGAAAGACACAGAGAATGTCAAAAGAAAACATGCACAACACGTAAACAATGACATAAATGGTATGTCCACAGAAACACACAGCAGAACCCCAGGACATGTCCGTGGAAGGTGCTAAACAATGAAATAATATGACAATGTCATAAAAGAGCAGTGTAATACACATCAGCTTCAAAGACACAATACACCATGGTATGCATGGAAAGCCACATCCACGGTGCAAGGGTTGCCAAGGAGTCGCGGCAGTGTTCGGCGCGGTAACTATGAATTAGTAGTCAATGCCATGCAAATGAGGCAGATGATACTGAATCGCAAAACCCCCGCCGGCGTAAGGCTGGACCAAACGCGAGCGTAATACACCGAGGAGTGGCTCAGAGGGAATACATGTCAACCTGAGAGGGGTGTGCCACTGTAGGAGGAAGTATGACTAGTAAAGATGATGATTTTTTTAAGGAATGTAATACACTGGAGGGAATGTTTTTAGCCAGGGGCTACCCATCTGAATTTATTTCTAGTATTAGAAAAGAGGTAGAGGAAAATAGACTAGGGAAATACAAACCAATAAAAGGTACAGAATTAACTACAAATGATGACAACTTGTCATCTCTTGTTAATTATAATAAAACTAATGAAGTTAATGATGGACAGTACAATTCGGCATTGGTGATGGAGTTTAATAATTTCAACATCAAAGTAAGAAAGATTTTTCAGAAAGAATGGAGCAATTTTGTCTCATTCTCTGATATACTGAATATTAAAAATGAGATGCCTAAAATAGTGTACAAAAATGGTAGATGTATTAAAAAATTGTTGGAAAATAACAAAGTAAGTAATAATAATGAAATTTCTATGAAAATGTTACCATGTGATAAAAACAGAAAATATGGAACATATCAATGTGGACACTGCAATCAGTGCCCACATATTAGTAATAGAATGGAAATTTTGTTGCCAACAAGGGACATTAATATTAGTGCCTCTGGATATTTTAACTGTGACACACAAGGTGTGGTGTATTTAGCTATGTGCTTGGAATGTAAGTCATATTATGTGGGGAAGACGGAGAGAGCATTAAAGAAGAGAATTTATGAGCACATTTATGAAATATCTAAGAAAAAAGAAACAAATGCTCTGTTCAAGCACACGTTAGATTGTAACAATGCCAGATTCACCTTCTTTGTATTGGAACAGGTTAAAAAAGAAATAAGGGGAGGCCTTTGGGAAGAAAGATTAGAATTCAAAGAGCTTTGGTGGCAGATTTTATTAGATGCAACTAATTACCCAGGGCTTAATGATCATATTTCTTTAACTTCAGTGTTAAAACTAAGAGCAGCTAAAATTTAATTTTTATTAGCAATAGCTCTTTAGGAACAGCAGATGGTGCTATTAGGTTAGAAAAAACTGTTAGGAAATAATATGTTGAAAGGGTTTTAAATAAATGAACATTTAGTAGTTTTTATAAATATGTGTATTTATTTATTTAATATGTTTTTAAATAATTTATTGAATGATTATGAATTTTAAGTAATGAGAAATGGTGTTTTTTGTAAGGTTGAGCATTGAAGTGTGTTTTAATTTTCAGTAATTTTAAATGAGCCTTGTAAGCAGATGTATTTAATGATAATCACAATTTAATGAACTTTATTGGTTGGTACAGACCACATGAGAGTATATTAGGTGTTTTCAAACATTTTTTGTTTGTCTGATGAAGTCTTACATGTTTGTGGAGACGAAAACGCACTTGTGTACTTCAAAAGTGTTTACGTTTGCTGTGATTTGTTTTTCGTACCTTTAATAAAGTGATTTGGTTATTAGCTGGTGGACTGCTTCCGTGATTTTGGATTTACTGGCTTTGATTTTCGAATTTGGCGCCTCTTTTGGTTTCTGTTTGTTACGGCGCTTCACCATGGATAGCAGTGTTACAGCTATGAACCGGGAGGACTTGGGACAGTCCCGGAAATTAATTGGTCAGTTAACGGAATTGGTTGAATTACTCACCCCACTCTGTTCGGTTTTGGTTGCTACAAAAAGAAACTACGAGGGAGACGGTACGTCCGAAGGGACGGAGGAAATAGGGCATTCAAAAAATAAGAGGAAAAGGCATAATATTGAAAGGAGCCCTGTGCGGATGGAGGAAGCGGAACCGAACGGTAGCAACTTCAATCCTGCAAATACACCCATGGTATTACAAACATCCGGAGAACGTATGAGTAGCAACGAGAGTCGGGGTTTGACTGACCGGAATCACAAGAGCAATTGTTCAGGCTTTAAAGCCTCAGGTACTGTTCCTACCATTTCTGATAATTTTGATTTATTAGAATGGTTAAAAAATCCTATGGACACTAAATTGTATAGAGCAGAAGAAGGTGCACCAGTGGATGGTGACTCTTATGCTATGAAAGTTAATAAATTAACTGGTATGATGTATAGATACAAATCAATGAACATAGAAAATTGTTATCTTATGGAATGTATTAAACAAAAAATAGTACCAAAGGGTTTAAGGGTTTGGAAATACCCTAATAATGTGGAACCCGGTACACCATTCCATACTGAACTTGTAAATGTATTTAATGAATGTGGTATCAGTATATTGAGGCTCATTATTAAAGAAAATAATAGAAAATTAGAAAGTTTGGAACAGGAAATTACAGTCCTGGATGATTTTATTAAAAAGGATATGCTGTTTGAAGTTAAAAATGAAAAAGAAAGATATTTTAGCATAGGGTCAGAAGTGGATGCTAAATGTTCCATATTAGAACAAAGAAAAGTTAAGAAACTAAGGAGAGATATTGAGGAATATCAAAATGATGTTAGTTACCCTAAGCCACCTGCTACAAAATGGGAACACAATAGCAGAGTAGGCTACAAGAAGAGTAACATTAGGAATGACCCTAGAAATATTCCTGAGGAAGAACATGGGTGGATTGATTACGATACTGAATTTCCACCATTAAATGGAACAAAGCACCATGGTAACAACAATAGGTATCAAAATTTTCAATGGAGGGGAGGGAGAAGGGGGAGAGGGAGATATTAGACATAGTTACTAATACCCTTGTACCCACCCATATTTGTTCCCCTAAGGAGACGGAGACTTTGACACAATACGTGATTCCTGTTACTAGATTAACAGTACAGGATGAGTTTGATACAGGTATCCTACACACAGGAACTACACATACACTTAATAATTTTTCTATTTACAATTTTAGTAACATTTGTATTAATAAAACACATTTTGATGTTTTAAGTAAAGGATTTAAATTTATTCCTAGCATGAAAGGTGACCTGGTTCAGAGCTTAATAGACATGAAGTTGTTCTTAAGGAAAGTGAATCTTCACGTTACACTACCCCCTAGGAGTTTGGACGTAGGCCCCCAAAAAAGTATGCTCACTAGGAAAAGTATATTTAATCCTCCATATCACCCCCAAATAAGAAACCTAGACTTAATATTGGAGAAGAAAATTAGAGAGGAATATAAGTTTGTGGAGAAAGAACACAATATTACAAAGGAAGAATCTAATATGCTGAATGAGTTAAGGTTTAACAATCAAGTCAGGATTATGAAACCTGACAAGGGGGGAGGGGTGGTTATAATGGAAAATATTATCTATGATGGAAAAATGAATATGATTTTAGGTGATGACAATAAATATAGAATAGTTTCCCTAAATGAAGTACAACTTGCTTATCAAAAAATAGATAATACCTTAGACAATATGTTATTGGAAGGCACTATAGATGTTAAATTACATCAATTCTTATATGTACCTAAACCCAGGATACCCATCATTTTTGGGATACCGAAGGTACATAAGAATGTTAGTGACCCACCCTTAAGACCGATAGTTTCAGCGGATGGTTCCAAGACTACTAGCTTGGCTAAATATGTGGATATAACCGCAAAGCATATTTGTACCATGAATAAATATATACTGAAGGATTCTTGGGACCTATTGAGGGACATTAAGTCTGAGTTATTTTCAAATGATCTTATTTTTGTGACAATTGATGCCATTGATTTATTTTCATGCATACCCCACCATGAAGGCATGAGGTTATTTGAGGATATGGTTTTTCTTGACAAAAAACTGTCACATTTGGAAAAGAATGCAGTGGTAGCATTGGTTGAAGTTGTACTAAGGAATAATTTCATAGTTTTCAATGATGAGTATTACCAGCAAATTAGCGGAGTAGCAATGGGTGTGGCCTGCGCACCCACTTATGCTAACATTGTGTTAGCAGCCTGGGAGTCCAATTTTGTCCTTAATTCAGGATATGCACAATATTGGACTCTTTACAGGCGGTTTTTAGATGATATAGTTATTTTTTGGACTGGGGGTAGTGAGAAATTTTTGGAGTTTATTAACTATATACAGAACACTACTAATTTCTTAAAATTCACGTACACCATGTCCACTGATAGATTGCAATATTTGGACGTGGAAATATATAAGAACTTGAACAACAGGGATTTTGAAACCAAGGTTTTCAGAAAAAGCACCTTCTGCAATTCCTTCTTACATTTCACTAGCGCACACCCCCCACATTGTAAAAAGAATATTGTCAAGGGACAATTTGTGAGGGGGTGTCGTATGACTAGTAAAGATGATGATTTTTTTAAGGAATGTAATACACTGGAGGGAATGTTTTTAGCCAGGGGCTACCCATCTGAATTTATTTCTAGTATTAGAAAAGAGGTAGAGGAAAATAGACTAGGGAAATACAAACCAATAAAAGGTACAGAATTAACTACAAATGATGACAACTTGTCATCTCTTGTTAATTATAATAAAACTAATGAAGTTAATGATGGACAGTACAATTCGGCATTGGTGATGGAGTTTAATAATTTCAACATCAAAGTAAGAAAGATTTTTCAGAAAGAATGGAGCAATTTTGTCTCATTCTCTGATATACTGAATATTAAAAAAGAGATGCCTAAAATAGTGTACAAAAATGGTAGATGTATTAAAAATTTGTTGGAAAATAACAAAGTAAGTAATAATAATGAAATTTCTATGAAAATGTTACCATGTGATAAAAACAGAAAATATGGAACATATCAATGTGGACACTGCAATCAGTGCCCACATATTAGTAATAGAATGGACATTTTGTTGCCAACAAGGGACATTAATATTAGTGCCTCTGGATATTTTAACTGTGACACACAAGGTGTGGTGTATTTAGCTATGTGCTTGGAATGTAAGTCATATTATGTGGGGAAGACGGAGAGAGCATTAAAGAAGAGAATTTATGAGCACATTTATGAAATATCTAAGAAAAAAGAAACAAATGCTCTGTTCAAGCACACGTTAGATTGTAACAATGCCAGATTCACCTTCTTTGTATTGGAACAGGTTAAAAAAGAAATAAGGGGAGGCCTTTGGGAAGAAAGATTAGAATTCAAAGAGCTTTGGTGGCAGATTTTATTAGATGCAACTAATTACCCAGGGCTTAATGATCATATTTCTTTAACTTCAGTGTTAAAACTAAGAGCAGCTAAAATTTAGTTTTATTAGCAATAGCTCTTTAGGAACAGCAGATGGTACTATTAGGTTAGAAAAAACTGTTAGGAAATAATATGTTGAAAGGGTTTTAAATAAATGAACATTTAGTAGTTTTTATAAATATGTGTATTTATTTATTTAATATGTTTTTAAATAATTTATTGAATGATTATGAATTTTAAAGTAATGAGAAATGGTGTTTTTTGTAAGGTTGAGCATTGAAGTGTGTTTTAATTTTCAGTAATTTTAAATGAGCCTTGTAAGCAGATGTATTTAATGATAATCACAATTTAATGAACTTTATTGGTTGGTACAGACCACATGAGAGTATATTAGGTGTTTTCAAACATTTTTTGTTTGTCTGATGAAGTCTTACATGTTTGTGGAGACGAAAACGCACTTGTGTACTTCAAAAGCGTTTACGTTTGCTGTGATTTGTTTTTCGTACCTTTAATAAAGTGATTTGGTTATTAGCTGGTGGACTGCTTCCGTGATTTTGGATTTACTGATAAATGGTATGTCCACAGAAACACACAGCAGAACCCCAGGACATGTCCGCGGAAGGTGCTAAACAATGAAATAATATGACAATGTCATAAAAGAGCAGTGTAATACACATCAGCTTCAAAGACACAATACACCATGGTATGCATGGAAAGCCACATCCACGGTGCAAGGGTTGCCAAGGAGTCGCGGCAGTGTTCGGCGCGGTAACTATGAATTAGTAGTCAATGCCATGCAAATGAGGCAGATGATACTGAATCGCAAAACCCCCGCCGGCGTAAGGCTGGACCAAACGGCGCAGCGGTAATACACAGAGGAGTGGCTCAGAGGGAATACATGTCAACCTGAGAGGGGTGTGCCACTGTAGGAGGAAGTACATTGGAGCCCAGCAAACATGGGCTGTACATCGCACATCACAGCAGCAGGACCGGCGTGTGGGGAAATACTTGAGCTGAGAGCACACAATGCGCGCAGAGATGCATATGCACAAGGATGACTACGTTCCCTTAACCCAGTCATGTGACACCCGCCCCATCAACAATAACGGATACAGGAAGGTGATGCTGAGAATATGAGGAAATGCGGAAGCAGTGAAATTGGAGTGGTAATGAGCAATCAACACCAATCAACCCACGAAGGCCAATTGGCGGCAGCCGACAACTCTGCATGCAGAAATCTGCAAAACGGGATAGGGGAGGCATATGAATGCAAAGAAAGTAGGGTAGGTAGCAGATTGCAAAGAGTGAAGAACCGATACAGCAGAGCCAAGTAGACAGGCAGCATAACAGCGGCGGCAGACAAAACACACGATATGCCATGTCCCAGAAACTACACATGACAGGGCTCTACAGGATGCAAGCCAGGAAATAGTAGGCGCAATGTGCAGAAACAGTAAGGTAAGGTCGAAAGCTAATACAATGCAGGCAAGAGTAATGCAACACCAAAGGCAACAGCGCTGCAGTGCCAACTGTAAAACATGGAAGATAATCCACAGATACGGCCGCACAGACACACCCTATGACATCACCAGGTGTACAGCACAACAGTATAAAGTGTGAATGCACACAACACACAGCCGTGTATTCCCAAACGCCACACTCTAGGTGTAAACACACGGGGAACTTTTAAAATGTACATGTTGGGTGCCGCCGTGGCCGTGATCCATCAGCATGTGTTAGAGACAGACGGAGTTGTGGAGGAGGGTGCCGACAACTACCGTAGGCCTCAGAGGAGAAGGAGAGTGTTCAGACCAAGGGTAACCTACCAGGGGCTACAAGACCTGGAGATAGTAGAGCATTACAGGATGGATAGGGACACTCTACAGCAAATAGCGGAGCTGTGCCGGCCACGCCTGAGAACAAGAAACAACAGAGGGGAGCCCATCCCAGTGGACACAAAGGTATGTGTAAGCTTGCGAATACTGGCTACAGGTACCTTTCAAAGGCCAACTGGGGATAAAATGGGTATCTCACAGGCATCAGCATCCAGGGTACTACACCAGTTTCTGGATGCCATGTTACCACATGCCAATGAGCATATATACTTCCCCAGATCTCAGGAGGAGTTGGCTAGCAATATGCGCCACTTCCCCCGTGTGGCACAATACCCGGAGGTACTGGGTGCGATAGACTGTACGCACATACAAATCAAGTCACCACCTGGGGAGCAGGGTAGATGCTACATAAACCGCAAGGGATTCCCCTCCATCAATTGCCAGGTCGTGTGCAATGCGCAGGGCATTATCATGGATGTGTGTGCTGGTAGTCCTGGAAGCTACCACGACTCCCATATCTGGCATGCCTCACAGCTGTATCAGGTATTCGCCAGGGGGGACATCACACAAGGCCACCTTGTGGGGGATGCTGGCTATGCACTGGAGCCGTGGATGATGACTCCCATCAGAAATGCACACACACACACATGCAAGAATGCCATAATGAGGCACACGCACAAACCAGAATAATCATAGAGCGTGTGTTTGGGATGCTGAAATCACGGTTCTAGTGCTTGGATACATCCGGTGGAGCCCTGCAGTACTCTCCAGGCACATGTGCCCACATATTCATATTATGTGCCATGCTACATAATATGATCCTGCGGAAGCAGCTGCTGCAGGGACATAATGGTGAAGGGCCACAAAGCCCACCACAACTGCCAAGGCCAGTACAGGCACAGAGGGTTCAGGACCATGAACACACTGTGCCAGCCCCAGTAGGCAGACGGAGGCGTACCCAATATGCCTATGCCCTGGCAAAGAGGGAACATATAGCACATACTCTGACAGCGTAGGCCCCATGGACTGACACCTCCCTACCTGCACACACAGTGAAATGGACGGCACACAAACATGGCCACCCGTAAAGTGTACCGTATGGGTGGCCCCATGTGTGACTCCAATATAGGCAGCACCCAAACACTGCACACCCAACAGCTAGCGAAGCATGGAACGCCAACACCTGAAACATACGTGGGTCCTACAGCAGACAGCGTTGCTGTATGCTGTCATGTTTGCTGCAAGGTGTATACATATAGACATGTACATATGTGCATATACAGATATGGAGATAGATATAACCACACACATAGAAATATATGTACACATATACATATAAAGTACAACAGGTAAGACAGGGAATGAGAGGGATGCAAGGTGACAGAGAAGTAACACGCGATATCTGTACATAGTAAACATAGTGAACTACAACCTGAGCATCCAGGAGGTTTAACAGAACAGGAAACTGCCACCCATGGAAAGCTCAACATATCGAAATGCATAACCGCGAGTTGGGATGATCGCCAGGCCACAGTACAGTAACAGTACATGTGCGGGTAATACTATGATGATATGAGGGTGGAGGTAGACACTGCCGCCGGTGATGCGGGCCATTCAGGTACTGTGTGCAACCATCCCTGTGACTGCCGCAGTATGTGCACATGTGCGGTGACGGTGCTGTGTGTTCCGCTGTGCGAGTGTAATGTGTGTGCCACTGTAAAATGTGTATGTTGGTGCCATGTGACAGGCGGAGTGGAACAACATGTGTAGGCATACAGTATAGGAACCACAGGCGTATGTACACCAGTACTCCCAAAGTAGTACTGAGAGCCCCTCCCTGGCTAGGCGTGTGGCGACGTATAACGATGCAAAGTGAAAATGTCCCAGAATGTACCACAGGAATATAGCCAACATGAAATGGAAAGGACGTATGTAGAAACCCTGACCGTATGTATGACACCGATATGCTAATTGCAAAACAATACGTCGGCAAAGTCACACAGCAATAGCAATGTACCGCGGAAATACGCAAATGCTACCCCGGTACTGATCGTGGCCACGTATCGGCCCGTACACACCACTGTCTGTTCTACAAGTGTCAAACAAGCAATCGCCACCTGAAGAGGTGGCAACCACTAGCAAATAGGCCGTCCAAAGTACAGGACCACAATGACTGTAAATATCCGGGACAGAATGACAATGGATAGTCGCCATTACAAACAACCGCAGATATACCACCGATGTGATGGAGGAATACATGCAGGAAGCACACACGCAGGTGATACCAACACCACATGACAACACTACCTACACTCCCAAAATAACAGACAAGTAACTGCCAACTACCCAGGCAGGGATGGAGCACACAGACAAGCATACCGTGTATGTAGAGATGCAAGGCCCACAACCCGTATCCGTCACCTACAACCTCCGATATTCCCCATCGCACATATCAAAGGGATACAAGCCGTAATAGCAGCACAAACATACAGGCAGTCAATGACAGCTGCATAACCGCAACATCTCGCGTGGGAAACACTATCAACAGCGGATGCATACTTGCATCCGTTGTTTAAAGGAATACAACAGCTATGTTACACATCCGAATGCAAGACGCCATCAACATACGCCGTCAGGACAGGGACACCCACATGTCGAACAGAATACCATACCCAACACACACAATCCACGGCTAACACCAGTGCAAAATGTACCTGACGCCACACATAGTGGCCGCAGTTACACATAACATAACACAATACAGACCATCTCCATGAAGGTAGGGCAAATAACCAACGCCCAGGTGAGGAATGCAACCATGCCCTAGTTACGACACATAATGTACGAATGGAGTAGATGCACAGGTGATATGCGCACAAGTACACACTGAGGAACAGCCATTGGTGTGATGAACCCACATGTTGCAGGCAACGACGGATATAAGGATGACTCCCGGGATATTCAAACCGTATGCTCATACCGAACTACAACCTACAAACGGATATAGTGAGAAAACGCAATAGTGAGACACATAACGAAAACGGAAGGAAACACATAAAGGTATGTAGAACCCATAATATGTACGGGTGTGTAACGCATGATGTGTATGACGAAGCTGCACTGTTTGTGAACAGTGTTTGTAAGTAAGGATACTTGTACATAATGCAGAGAGTGGTGAAAGGTGGTTATGTAGTGCTATCCTGCTGAGCATACCAATGACTGTGGACACTGTGTGCACAGCAGTGGGACATCATGTACACAGCCGGGATAACACAAGGGCTGCCACAGGGGGGCAGAACACAGAACAATGCCACACCACACGCCGATGCTGGCAGTGGATGTCCAACAAGGAAGTGCCATAGCAGGGGATAGGACATGTATGTATACTGTTACAGCTCACATGTGTATCGGCACATACCGTCGATGTCATACGTAATGTGCACGACGCGTATGCCTTGCAGTAGGGGATACTATGTCAACTATGTGTAATGTAAAGCTGTCATGGTGGATATGACAGACATCATACACAGTATCACAGGCATATCATGCATAATGGAGTTATGGCCTATTGCTATGTACAATAACAGGATACGTATGGCCTGTACATATGGGACAGAGTAGTAGCATAATAGCCATCCGAAATGGGAGGAACACCAAGTAACCATGGATAAACGATCTGTAGCAGGTGCAATGTGGGCAACAATGAAGTCCGGCAGGTCCATGTGTAAACACATGTGCAGTGGACACAGTAGTGTCACCTCCCCATGGTAGTGTCCAGTGAACAGAAGAGGTGAGTGTCAACTGCATGTCTACACAGTACTGCTGCTGTGGTGGTACCATGACTACGTGTCACTCAAATAGCAAGGGAGCTATCACATGAACAGTGCCACTGTGTGTCCTTGTGGGATGTGCACAGGACCTATGTTCCTCAGCATGGTGTGTGTTGTGTCTGCGTAAGTAACACAGAAGCCCAGCCCATGCAATGTGGCATGTGTGCACATATCCATGACTGGTGCGCTTCACACTGCCCACTGCAATTGCCATGTATGAGTACTACATGCATCAGTAATGTGGAGGACATGGTCCATGTCAGAGCAGAAGACACCCCTGTGTATGTGGTATGCAGATGTGTACAGATGTGTTACCCGTCAGTCAGCCGCAGATGTAAACTGTCTGAGCCTGGTACACATCATGGCATGATAATGCTGTGCCATGTAAAGTCGTAGCCATCGTGGAAGGTACACCACGAATGTGGTATTGTAACCCTGCCCGTGTGTAGATGTGTGTATGCCACAGGTACAATGGCTACCTATGTACCAGCAACATACACAGTACAGATAGGTGTGGCCCTGCAGATGTGTACCCATGCCACAGTGGAATATGGCAACCACAGCACCATGTGGGGCATGTGTGTGTACAGCAACCATGTACAATTTGATATGCATGTACGGGACGGTATCCATGTGATACTCAGTGGATGAATGTTGCCATGCAAAGGTGATGTGCATGCACCATGTGTCATGCATCCTGATGCCATGACACCCACATGATGTATCTGCCACACCGACACCCGTACAGTTGTTATCTGTATGAGCTGGTGGAGCTATAATGGTGCCAGGTATGTAGATGTGGGATATCTAGGCATGGACAGTACTCTGTGGCAGCATGTTGTGTATGTAAGCAAATAGTGAACATGAGGGGCCCCATGACTGAGGACTGTGTAATGCCACATGTACCTGACATGTAGTAGGTAGCATGATATGCTGGCACCACTGTGTGTCCTGCCCAGGAGTCATACAGCCTAACATCCTGAGACACAGGGTATGATGTGACGGTGGATGTGTACATTGCCAATACCAGAATGTGGAATGGTGCTGAAGGCCTATCTGAGGACAATGTCTGATCTGTTGCCCTCTGTACTACACCAAACACCCATGCAATGGTATGACAGGTGGCCTGCATGTGTATGTGGCGTGCTGTGGCACACAGAAGCCCAACAAGGGTGCCAGTAAAGGCATGGAGGTCAGTAATGAGTGTGTGAAGCACGTTTGTGAGGATGTGCCCCAGTGCCATACAGAATGGCCCAGTCATGGGTGTACGAATGCAGTCCCACACGTGCAATGCAGTGCCACCCATGTGTAGTGCGATAGATGCGGCAGTGTGACGGTCAAGGTACACAATGTCCGACAACAGGCTAGCAGTGAAGTCAGTGGGCTGGTGTGGAGACACATACCAAACAGGTTGGGGGGACATAACAGCTAGGGAGCTCGGAAGGTGACATCGGGACAGTGTCTTAGGACATAACGTGTGCATGGCAGAACCATGTATGTGTCCACAGGGACATTCCGATGTCCATGTATGGATTGCAACCCTGTAGTGAGTGAGAGTGTGTATTGTTGGTAGGTACACCATTGCCTGGCATGTTGCCAACATTATCTCAGTCAGCAATGCCTGGGTGACTGTTGTACGTGACATCGAATGTGGATGTAGCCAAACAACACAGACATACCACCACACTGCCTGAGGACCCACACTGCAATGTGCGGCAGTCATGTGTAGGTAGCTAGCCTTGGAGCATGTGATGGACCACGATGACTCACCATGGCTGTCAAGTGATGCACCCCACACATGTGAATATACCCACCGTGCAACAGCCTGCACATGTGCCCATACAGCAGATGTGCATGCAACATGACCACCACCGTGGCGTCTGTGAAAAGGCCAGTACCGCCATGTCTCTGTGTGGAATAGCATGGTCCCTACCATTGCGTACATGCTACGGAAGTGCACTGTGATATGTGTCAGCATAGTCATGTAGACTGTCCATCTGCCAGGGTGCCATGCCATTAACAACCCCTGTCAGCCCACGGCAGTAGTACCGGCTATAGAACACATGTACCATCTATGCTGCGATGGGTGTGTGTCCAGGGTGTGGCTAGCAGGGCCGTGAAGCATATATGTTCATCTACCAAAGGGGGGATAACCCCAGGTTTAACACACCAGACACATGGAGGTATTGTGCATGCTGAGGGTAGTGTAGGTATGGTATGTGTTGTGCAATGTGTCACCCAGCTAGGTGGAGTGCATGCCCAAGCATGTGTGGGTACATGGGTGTTCACTCTAGGGAAGTGTGGGTTGCTGTCAGCACATGGCAGTAGCAGCTATCCAAGGCCCAATGTACAGTATGACAACACAGACAGCATGTAACCTGTGGTGTACAGTGTAAGCTCTGTTGCGTGTTACAATGTGTGTAGCGGTCACAAACATGGGTATCTGAACATGGAGCACCTACGATGCATTGTGTTTGACAAATATCCAGTATGTGTGCAAAACATTGTGTGATGTGGGATCCCCTCACCTGTGTGTGTTGCAGTCCAGGTATGTGCTTGTGAGGTATGATCCGTGTACAATCTGTACTTGCAGGTGTGCTGTGCAGAGCATGGAGGCAGGTCCCAGACACTGCAGATAAATGTGAGTTGTGCACTAGTGTGTGTGCCTTGCTTGTGTGCAGCACAGTGGAAGGTGCAAGCATTGTCCCACATGACCGCATGCCGTGCCTGCCTGTGACAGCCCTGCTGTAGACAGTCATGTGACACCACCACAGAGGCAGTATAGCATGTGAAGATGTACATGTGTGCTCCACACCCCAGGCAGATGTCCGCAGGTCATGTGTGCAACAGCAGTGTGGTCGACCAGGACTGTCATAGTGGTCTGATACCACATGCCTGTATAAGTACAGTATGAGCATAGTCAACAGTTGCAGTGACAGAGTAGGTCAATGTACAGTGTCCCTGTTCAGACCACCGCCACCGTACACTTGGCTAGACACACACCCAGAGGGTGAATATACCGGTGAGCCATCACATGTCCCAGTACACGTAGCCTGTATAATGCCATCACAGGGCGGTCACAATAACATGTGGTATGACAGACATGTTGTACCAGGTGATGTGTCATGTGCGCATATGTTGAGTTGCACAGCCGTTCACACGTCCGCAACATATCAGTGCATGATGCCTAGTGTAACATGATGTGTGGAACTGCACTGTGATCCACAACAGGGCTATCTGAGACAGGTGTGTTGTGAATGGTGTAACCCATGGTTCCACGGGATATACACTGGTGCTGTTGGCTGCCATGCTGGGGGCCGCCAGTGGTGCCTGCAGTGGTCATACAGACATACTGCACACATTGTTCTGGCAGGAATGTCCATTGTTGTGGATGATGTGTTGCTACGTGAAGGTAGGTGTGTGTTGTGAATGTTACCCATACAGATGTGACCATCAGGCGCTGTCATGGTTGTCGACGGCATCACACCCATCCACAGCTGTCAGAACCCTGTCCCCAGAATGGGTGTCAGCCGCCCTCGTACTGTGTGACCTATGTGCAGATGGCGGAACACCTCCTACTGGCTGGCTAACAGTGTCATCTAGGAAGGCTATGTGATGGCTGGAATACGCCGTCATAATGTATAATGCCGGTATCCCAATGAAGTACATGGAATCACACACAGTACACCATGGCTGGCATGTAAACCATGTATAACAATGACTGTGTGACAGACACAAACAATGCGGAGCCATGTTGGACATGCACCCAAGAGAACACCAAAGGAGGTATGTTGCACATATCGATGTACAACTGTCAGCTATGGCCATAGCATGGATGCAGACGCATATCCCCCACAGGCAGTACCACGCCATGTAGGTAGGGGGGCATTGCACGACTACATGTGACAGTTGCTGTACCGACACATGTACTGCATATCCGTCATGTAGGGGTAGCAGTGGTACGTGACCATTGTACATGCCTGTACATATGACCATGTCCCACAGGATATGTGTTATGTGTGTACAACACGTGTTGTACCGTCATCAAGCTGTGAAGTGTATGGCTGCCAGTGTACCTGTGTGACATGGTCTGCAATGGGTGCAAAGGTACGCAGTAGTGCATTTCATGCCCACATGCCCCACACAGGTGCATAGCCTGAACATACAATACAAAGAGGGTGTTGGATCATAGCAACCCACAAGAGGAGATGGGTACGGGTGGCAACCCACTACCACCCATTCGGGTAAGGTGTGCATTTCCATGACACAGTAGCACCCGAGAAGCTAGCAGTACAGCAGTACAGGGTGGCATGCATATATGTTCACTAATACCCCTGTGTGACCCTCCACTGGCCCGTGGACAGACAGACACCAACACAATGTGCAGAATCGACATGTGTACAGCACATCACCGCTCCCTACTGTAGAACAGGCTTGCTGTGTAGACATGTGCACAGAAGGTCTGCACCAGCCACACTCAAACACGTTATGTGTCGAACCCCACCATTATTTTAGCCCATGCCACAGACAGATGTGCACGCATCTGTGTATGTAAGTCTGGGAATGTCCCCGGCCTAGCAGTATAGCTGTGTCAGTGTTGCGAACAACATACGGAATGGGCTGTGTGTGAGGTGTGTCATACGTGTATGGTCCGATCGACGATACCATCAGTGCCCCTGCTATGTGAACATCCCTGTCCCCATACATGGATACCCATGCTGTGCCCAACACCACGCTCCCCGTGGGAGGGATGGCGCTGTGCAGTGCACCAGCTGACATGGGGTGGCAGCAGGCACTGGATGTAGACATATGTGGTATCCATGTCAGGCCAGGCAAACATCCATGTGCATGGGATAGCAGTGTGTGGGCACATACAGCACTGTGTTGAACAATATCACAGCACATAGCACCTGTCAGGGGTAATGTGTATGCATGGATGTGCGATACCTGCATGCACCATACACACCCCCACCAAGCAGCGTGCAGCCTACCTTGCAGAAGGCCAGTGTCCACACCATGTTGATAGACATGTGTAATGTCCATATACACATAAGCAATGACATATGGAATGACAGCCACCCTGCCAATATCAGTACCCCCCAGGTGGGTCACATCCCAGTGCCATGTATGTGACATACCCTGCCATACCATGCAGCCCTGCTCAGCAAGGCTGCATGTGCTATCACAGTCCTACATGGTGCGATGGACAACTGGCACTTGCACTATCAACTGTCCACACCAGTAATGTGGCAGTGATGCACCCTGTGGTGTCACAGGTGCTGTGTGTTTGTGTGGACAAAGTGCGTGCGCACATGCTATGCATGACCTTTCCTGCAAATGTCACATGGTTACACATTGTCCCATGTGTATCACATGTGCAATACAGGTGAGCCGTGGCAGGTTGGCCAACACCCGTACAGTGCTGTGTAGATGTACATGGCACAACACATGCATGTACAGGTGTCCATGTGTATGTGTGCAGTGCCACCGCTGACATTCATAATGGCCGCGTACGTGATGCCTACTGACATATACACAGCATCCAGGTGAACAGTACAACTGTTGTCACATTGGGACACGTGCTAACTGATATGAACACAGGCGCAGGCAGGTACACATGTCCACAGCAGGCTACCATCAACATGGTGTGTGTACAGTGTGATGAGTTGACACACAGATACAATATGAAACCCACTGCTTAATGGTGTGACGGCAACACGTCAGCTGTGTCACTGCCATGATGCATTGCAGAGATTACTGTGCAGATGTTGTACATGTCATAGCAATGTATGTCCAGCAGTATGCCAGTACATCAGTGTAAATGTGACCTGTCACCATCATTATGTCTTACACATAATGCCACGTTCCCGGCTGCCAGCCTTCAGCCGCCAGGAGGATGACGTGATTATCCCGTTGCTCCACGACAACTACGACATACTATTCAGCCATGTGCCACAACAAGCACAGCAACAGGACGACTTGTGGCAGGATATGCGCAGGAGGGTGAACAACGTGGGTGGCAATAACCGCACCTACCAGCAGATCCACCGACACTGCACAGACCTAATTTGGCACGCGAAACAGCATGCCGCTGCAATCGCCAGACAACAAGGTGGGACAGGTGGTGGGCCACCAACCCAGCCCCCACTCACACACACGGAGGAGCTCCTGGCCAGTCTGGGGACACCCAGGGAACAACATGCAGAAACACTCGCTGCCATCGTGGAGGTGGGTGTCTCCCAACCAACGAGCCTGGAGCTGCCTGGTAAGTCAGTCTTGCATGTGTGTATGATAACTGACGTAGGTGTGGGTGTCATAGTACACCACATAATGTACCAACACATGCCAGGTATATGGCCACACAAGCTGCATACTACAGTATGCTACGTTATGTTTGCAGACATGTGCATAACACATGCTACCACACAGGTACATGATGTGACATGCACAGTGCTTACTGTGGCTACAGTAATGGATAATGTGTATACTGTTGTGTCACCCCTATACAGTTACCTCTGGCGTGTCGCACAGACATGGGTCCGTCGCAGGTGAGACTGTTGCTAGTAATAGGCATGTTACACTGTATAGATATTCCCCATGTGTCCAGGTATGACATGCACACCTGGGTCTGCTCCAGTCACGGTATACAGGTTGCACCACCCGACACACACGCCACCCATGTACAGTAGATACAACCGTTAGTATACACCGGTATGACACCACATAACCCATCAGTGTGATATGTGCAGTTAGCTATGCATACAATGGTGGAGGTGTTCTACAATGGCTGCATGTGTAGTATGCATCGGAATGCCTTTGCGGTAAGCACACAGTACCACATAGTGAGCTGTGATCTGGCCAGCACACAGGTGTTACCAATGTGACCTATGCCCCTGCATTCTGTGCACACGTTGTGACATGGCACATGACATGTCCCATGCACGTGGTGTTCTGTCTGCAACATTGTCACACCATGACATGACCTACGCATGGCATAGCAGACATCCACAATGTCTGCATAGCCTTCGGGAATGTGACACCTCAGACTAGTACGGGTGTATGTCACATGGGCCACCACAGAGATGTGTACATGATGCCCATCACACACAATTGTCCATGACCCAGTCAAACATGGCCATGGGTGATACCCACAGGCATGTATCCACACAGTACATCTGCAGTGGGTAGTCATCTTTGCACCCTGTCCACACATAGTGCGATCATAGCTGTAGTGGACCCCCTGTACATCTGATGTGGTACACCAGACAAATGAAATGCCTGTCTGCAGCCACTGGAGGTGCCACCAATGTCTACCATATACGTGCTGTGGAACAGCATGACTGTTTTGCAGACATGGCAATGCAATGTGTCCATGTTACGCATCGCACAGAAACATACCTGTGTCTTGCTGCCATGCAGTGGCACAGTGCCCATACTCCCCACTGTACAGCTATGTACACAGCTCACACCAACCACACCTGCACAGACATCCTTGTTACACATGCATTCTATCTGTAGCCTGTACACATAACACTGCACTGTGACGTCCAGTTTGATGTGGTGCATGTGGTGGGACACCATTGTCACATGTCCAGATGTTATCGCACATGTTTGCGGTGTACATGACAAAGTGACGCCAGCCATGTGTAGTGTTAACCCGCCTGTGGCCACACGGTGTATCACGGTGATGCATGCAAACTACCATGAATGTGTGTACTGCAAGCCTACTGAAATGACACCTGCTCAATGTAGTGTGCACCCCAGGGCAGTATGCATACTACCACTATTAATGTCTGGCCTGCATTCACTGAGCTGTGGTGTGGGAATGCTGCATGCCACCTGCAATATCACATGCATGATGTGTCTGCATGTGTGTGTGTGTGTGTGTGTGTCTGTGTGTGTGTCTGCGTGTGTGTGTGTGTGTGTGTGTGTGTGTGTGTGTGTGTGTGTGTGTCTGCATGTGTGTCTGCATGAGTGTAATGTATCTTACAGTATGTCTTTGTATCCACAGGTGCTGTAGGTGCGTTCCCCTCCTGCGGTCCATCTGATGCTAGTGTCCCCACAGATACTAGCGGTGATGACCATATGCATGAGGCACAGGCAGGATCATCACGGGCAGAAGCTGCGCCATTGGTTAACATCCCACCTATGTCCTCTTCATCTCCGCACATGGTTCAGATGCCGACACATACCACATTACCGTTGCCCATAGAGGAAGGACAGTCATCATCTGTTGGCACTGAGCAGGACTGTGTGGTGGCTAGAGAAGGTGCCGGTACACACCATGTTGCCAGTGTAATGACTGGTGATGTGCCACACAGGCATGTGGCTGGTGCTGCTCGTAGGAGGAGCTCTGGTAGACATGCACCTACCGTACAGGGTGCAGCAGCTGGTATCACCAGACGCATGTTTCAGACTGTAATGGCGGCACAGGCATGTGCCGAATGGCAGAACCAAGAAGGGCAGAGGCTGCAGAGGGCCACAATCCGTTCCTTAAATGAGAACATCCAGTCATTGGCGAATGCTCAACAGCAGCTTGCAGATGTTCTGGATAGGAGATTAGGTGAGATGGTTGGAATCCTCGACCAAGGCATGTCAATCCACGAGTGTGAGCTGTCTGTGCTGGAACACCTGGTAGGGGTGAGGCGTAGGACACGTGGCCGTAGGCCAGCAACACCACCTAGTGCAGGTCGACGTGTGCGTGCCACCTCACATGTCCACTCACACAGTGCTGGTAGCAGCAGTAGTGCAGCTGGTGCTACACCAACCACACCAGGACACAGCAGACCACGTGGATGTGGCCCTGGCCGGTCCCAGCGTGGACACGGTTCCAGCGGACATGTGTCATCGGAGAGTGGCCACTCCATAACTCCACCCGGTAGTGCCCATGCGATCCCAGGCAGGCACGGGTCACGTGGCCGCAGGCGGACACAGTGAGCCATACAACCTGCACTGTACAGTCTGGGGCTGCCAAGTACCCCGTAGGCATCACAGATGGCTGAACTGTGTACACACATACCCACACACAGCAGATACAACTGTAGGGCTCCACCACATCCACATGCATACTGCACAGTCATGCCCAGTATATGCACCGGCCCTTACACACACACATGATGTCATCCATTGGTACAGCCTATGCCCCTGGCACACATATCACCCTGTGCATATGATGAAGCCTCTGCCGCAGCACCGTGTTCCACACCATCGGTGCACGGTTATGCAAACATATTCTGATGGACAGGGTGGACAAGATAGTGAGAAGTGTATGTGATACCTGTGTCCGCATAGTGCGCGATGTGTATGTTGCAGTGGTTGTGTATGGCAGGTGACAGGTGCGTATGTGACGTGGGTTTTGTACCGACATCATGCAGCAGACATACCATGTAGTGCAGGTGCAGCATACATTGATCTGTGTACACGGTATGCGTGGCGGTTACATGTGTAGCACCATGTTGGTTCTGTTAACCTGTATGCCAAATATGGTGTACTTGCATGTGCCTACTGGGAGCACTGTTATCAGTCCCCCACGTGTAGCTGTGGGTTACCCACAGGCACATCTGGCAATATCAGCATACCACAGGTACCCGCAACCTGCATGGACCCCTACATAGGTACATAGGCGCATAGGTACATACCAGCCTATGTGCCCTACGGCATGTGTAAGCCTAGCCAGAGTGTGTGTGGCTGTCACCACCCCGTAGGATGAGGATACTACATCCATCGGTTCACTGTCCCTCTGTCCAGCAGTGACACAGAGATGATGCCTGGCGCATACCTACGATCACACATCCACACGTCAGGATTACTCTTGGACAAAGTCAGTCAGTGGCTCTGCTTCACATGGGCTGGGAATCCTTTCCATGTTGTAGGGGGTCTCTGGGCGATGATCCTGTCCCCCCAGCACGTCCTATTTATGTCCGTGTTGAGGTGTCTGTCAGTTACATCTGTGCGCGTGTTTGCTTGGAGCCTAGGAGGTGGAACATGCCCATGTCACCCAGGTCAGACATGGCCGTGTATGACAGGCACAGATCACCTCAGAGCAGACGGGCTGAGAAGGTATACAGCCGGAGTCCCCTCGGTCGGGCAGCGTGTGACACATGTCTCAGCACCTTTATCCCTGTGTTGTGGAACGTTTGTGGTCCTTCCAAGTGCTGCAGGTGTCAGGTTAGGTACATCCCAGATGTGGCATTGTATGCAATCATTGGTCTGATGTGTGAAGAGTACAGGGGTACAATGGACTCCCCTGATGTGGATGTGAATCCCTTCCTGACCAGGTGGCCACAGTGGAATGTCTTCCCAACCACATGGCAATGTGAGTGTTGACAGAGGTTACCGGCAGGTGTGGTACCCATGTCCCTGATCACGTCCACCATGTTTAATGGATTACCACCTATATGGTAAGTCGGGGTGAACATGTCTTTCCCACTGGGTAGGTCTACACCTTCCCTGGCATGTAGCATCAGGCCATGGCTCTGGCACCAGTTATCCATTTCTATGAGACCCCAGGTGGATGTCCGTGTCTGATGGGGTGTTGAGTATGGTGGCCGGTGTGCAGTCATCTGCATACCTTGTCTGCCACAATCCCCCTATGTTTGCATGCACATTGGAAGGTTGAATGCCAAACAGGAGGGGGCCCAGGACTGAGCCCTGTGGGCCACCAGTCGAGACCAGCTTGGAGTCTGACATGGCACCAGGAACACAAACCCTGTGTGGTGTGACCTCCATCCAGTTGGCAAACCATCGTGTGACATATGTCTCCACATGTACGCTAGTGAGCCTTTCCAGACAGGTTGAGCAGGTTTGGGAGGCGGGATCTGCCCTTGACTAAGTCGATGTGGGTATGTTCCGGTATTGGCTGTACACCACTGTCTGTATTTATGGGCTCCAGATAGGACCTCCCCACAGCTTTGCAGACAAGGCTTGTCAAGCTGATAGGGCAGGGATGTCTACAGTCCATAAGACCACTACCCTGGTGTAGTGGGACCACAGTTGCCGTATGCCATCCAGCGGGGACCTAGCCCGTAGTAAGCCTAAGATGACACAGCGGCCTTATGTGCGGGGTGAGGGCCTCAATGAGGTTGTGTAGCACACAGCCAGGGACACCATCTGGTCCCATTGGTGCTGTGTTCACCGCTTAACAGATATCAGATCTCTCCTGGGCATACAGGATGTTTGGGAGGCTAGACTCTGGTGGGATGGATACGTCCCCTCTTGGGGGGGGGTAGATGTATGCATGGAACATGTCCGCTGGTTTGTTGACAATGTCTGTGGGTTCAGTGATCATTGTACCATTCTGGAGTAATTCCGGCCATGACTGTGTGCTCCCACCCATGTCCCTACCACAGCTAAGGAAGGCCCTATGGTTGTCTTATGTGTCCTCTGCAGTACCACTCCCACAAGCGGCCTTGGATGATTGTATGTGTGATCGTATGTTAACGCCAGTATTAATCAATGATGCCTTTCCTGGTACTGATATTGCTCTGTCATGTATTAGCTCCAACCCTTGTTGTACAGTTTGTCAATGGCTGGGGTCCACCAGACCATGTGCTACATCACAGGCTTCGTATGTGTCCTGCGTGCAGTCCATGCACACAGCCAGGAAATCACATATGTCACATATCCGGACATTGTTTCACTGTGGTACAGCTGCAGTCATGTGTCATACCTGTGTCAGGCCCGTGGTATGTGTGGAGCACGCCTGTCCATGTATACCGGTACGGGTGGACTACATCACACCTGTGGGATCAATGATAGTACATGTGTACTCTGCACGACGGACGTACACCGCCACATAGTCTTCTGGACATATGTCACATGCAGTTTCTGGACCGTGAGGCATACTGCTGCACCGATGACATGGTGCTGGCATAGCAGCTACAGTGTACACTACGGTGTGTACATGTTCAGCCTGCACTCATGACGCCTGTGCTGTCATCTGTGTGTGTACGTGTGACTGCATGTGTGTCCACCTTGTGCGTGTGCACGGGTTTACCTGGCCGTGACTTGCGGTGTGTGCACTCCATCTGCATGCCGGACGGCGCGTAGCACATACTACGTGTGTGAGCATGGCCGGGTCGCTGTGGTGAGGGTGGACACACGCCGGTCCACATTCTGCCTCCCATGCCGTTGCCCCATATGTATGCCTGTCTGCACTGTGCCGATTCTAAGTGTCTGAGCATGCCCAGTAAGCAGCTGTGTAGCTGGACACACAGTACAGTGCACACTGCGCCTGTCTGCATTGATACCCCGGGTGCATGCCTGTTTCCCCTCCGCAACTGCCACGTCTGTGGCATGGCCGGGTTGCTGTTGTGTGGCTGGACACACACACCGGTCCACATTCTGCCTCCCATGCCGTCGCCCCATGTGTATGCCTGTCTGCACTGTGCCGATTCTAAGTGTCTGAGCATGCCCAGTAAGCAGCTGTGTAGATGGACACACAGTACAGTGCACACCGCGCCCGCCTGCATTGATACCCCGGGTGTATGCCTGTTTCCCCTCCGCAACTGCCACATCTGTGGCATGGCCGGGTTGCTGTTGTGTGGCTGGACACACACGCCGGTCCACATTCTGCCTCCCATGCCGTCGCCCCATGTGTATGCCTGTCTGCACTGTGCCGATTCTAAGTGTCTGAGCATGCCCAGTAAGCAGCAGTGTAGATGGACACACAGTACAGTGCACAGCGCGGCCGACTGCGTTGATACCCCGTGAGCATGTCTGTCTCCCCTTCGCAACCGCTAGGTGTGAGAGGCATGGCCAGTACACCAGTCGGGGGTACACACGACGGTCAGCACCGATGTCTGCTACTAGGCATGTAGCCATGGCCATTTACATCCTGCATAGCCATGGTGACCATCCAGGTGACTCATATGTGGCTGTCATGCCACATTGGCTGCCTACATCCTGCACGCCGGATGCCCTCTCATAGGGTATACTGTAATGTGGTGCATCCCGTATTCATGTCGTGATGTACTGCTCCGTAGTTAGTTGGTATTCCCGACCGCAGCACTACCGTGTTACTGTACGGCCACCTTGGGATGGTAACAGGCTGTGTGACTGCGCACTCTGTCTTCATTCCCTATCGGCCGCATTGCCTCTGCAGATGATACCACCCACCTAGGGGTATGCCTCCTGACAGTGCTGTGCTCAGTAATCTCGTTAGCGCGTTCTGTAAATGCTTCATGCTGTAGTGAGTTCATGTAGGTAGGCGTAGGTTCGACTCTCGGCCCTTCCCTGTGTGTGTGTGTGTTTCCAGCTGCCTCTGCAGATAAACATGCTTTTAGACGCTTCGCAACACATACCTTGGCAATTGCCAGCTATTCCCTTACGGGTGATGTCACCCGCCTAGAAGTATGCCTCTGACAGCGCTGTGCTCAGTAATCTCGGTAGCGCGTTCTGTAAATGCTTCATGCTGTAGTGAGTTCATGTAGGTAGGTGTAGGTTCGACTCTCGGCCCTTCTCTGTGTGGGTGTGTGTGTGTTTCCAGCTGCCTCTGCAGATAAACATGCTTTTAGATGCTTCGCAACACATACCTTGGCTATTGCCAGCTATTCCCTTATGGGTGATGTCACCCGCCTAGAAGTATGCCCCTGACAGCTCTGTGCTCAGTAATCTCGGTAGCTGTTCTGTAAATGCTTCATGCTGTAGTGAATGCATGTAGGTAAGCGTAGGTTCGACTCTCGGCCCTTCCCTGTGTGTGTGTGTGTGTTTCCAGCTGCCTCTGCAGATGAACATGCTTTTAGATGCTTCAGAACCAGGTTTTATACTCCTTAGGGGGGCCCCCCTTGACCCACTTCCCCCCAGGTGGGGCTTCGCCAAACCCAACCGGGCCTTTTCTGCATCCCCCACGGGGCCCACCCCCAGGGTATTAAAGCTGGGGCCCCAAGGTTTGCATTATGGATTTCCCCCAATCAACGGCTTTCCCCCCACTTTTCGTTTTCCCCCGAACAGCTTTTATTGGGACCCATCCCCCCAAAAACGGTTTTGTTTTGATAATTTGGGGGTTTCCCAACCACCGGTTGGGGAATTTGGGGATTTCTTTTGGAAAGGGGGTTAAAACCCCCCTTGCCGATTTTAGTAAGTTCTTCCATTTTCCCCTTTTACCCGGGTTTTTGGGTTTATGATAGAAGTTTTTAATTAGTTTTTGATTTGGTTTTGTTCCCCAAAAACCCATGTGTTTTTTTGTTTTTTATTTAACCCTGTCCTTTTCCCCATGCTGTTTCCTTTTTTCATTGTTTTGGGGGGGGAGAATTTTTTCCCCAAATTGGTGTGGGTTTTTAAGCGGTCTTCTTTGTTGGGGAGTGTGAAAAGCCCTTCCATTTTTTAACCTTTATTACCATTTGATTTGGGCTTCCCATCCCGGGGTTCCTCGGAATGCCATTTCCAGGTTTTTTTGGGGATGTTGTTTTGGGGGGGTTTTGGGGGTTTTTCCCAATTGGGAAAAATTATTCCAAAAACACCAGATTTCTCCCATGGTCCCCCCAGGTTTACCTTTCCTATGACTTTCATGGTTTTTGGGGTATTTTTCCAAGCCCCTTTTTTCTGGCTTTTCCCCTTCCCTTGGTGTTTGGGTTTTGAGTGTTTTTACGCCGTTCCACTTTTTTCTTTGGGGGATTCCCTACTGACCCTTTTTTAAATTTCCTTGTTGCCTCGGGCCAGGGGGTGGGGTTTTTCCAAGGTTTGCATTTATGGTGCATTTGGTTTTCCCCCCCTTGTATCCAGGAATTGCCTTTTTTACCTGCACGGGTATAGTGTCATTTCCCACCTAAATTTAGCCTTTTAAATTCATTGGGATGTTTTTTTATGGGTAGGCATTTTAAACCACCTCCCTTCCAGGGGGCCCAAGATTGCCCCAAACCCCCCCCTTTTTCCTTTGGGGACCCCCTTTTGGCGGGCAATTGACGGTCCCCATTCACACTTTTTTGGGGTGATTTTTACGACCTTGGTTTCTCATTAATTTCCCCCGGTTTCATTAGGGGTGCATTTTGGGACGTTGCCCACCCAAACCTTTGGGACACTGGTGGGGGCAATTTCACGTTTTTTCCGGGGTAATTTTTGGGGGTAAGGCGGGTTTAACTTTGGGGGAAAATTTACTGAAAAAACCAATTTTTGCATAAAAGGGTGAACCCCTGGGACTTCCACCCTTTGAGGGGTGTTTATGCCCCAATGGGGAAATTCTGTTATACCCATTTAGGGAATGCATAACCCCAAACACCGGTGGTGAATTTTCCTGTGCTTGTTCCCTCGGGAGGGGGGTTTTTAAATTTTGGGGCCCTACAACCAATGTGCTATTTTATGGGATGTTATTGGCCATTTTTTGTCTGTTTTCCCAATTGGATGTTTTTTTGTCCCATATTGGTTGTGGGAATTTGTTCCCGGGTTTTTAGGGTGTCCCAAATTCCCCTGGCAATTGAGTCCTTTAACTTGGGTGCTTTTAGGAACCAAGTTTTCTACCTGTTGGTTTTTGGTGAAAGTATGGCGGTCACCCAGTACATATCCCCATTTTTTTGTTTGCGGCGATTGAGTGCTGTGTCCCCGACGGAGGGTCTGACTTTGTATGGGGGGTGTACTTGGGCCCCATCTATTTCCTGTGTTATGCCCACTGCATTTAACCCGGGGTTTGCTTTTGGGGTGCCATTTTACCTTTCCCCAGGAATTGCCACACACGGTTCTGAACATTTCCAGCTGCATTTAGCTTTTTGTGGATGTTTGCATTGGGGGGAGAAGGTTGCCCCAATTCCCACCGGAAAACGGTTATCCCCAAAAACCCAGCCCCTTTCTGATACCCAGGCCCCATGGTCAATGGGTCCCATTACATTTCTTTGGGAAGGGATGGGGGCCCCTTATGGACTAAATCGGGGATTTTTTCCTTTGTTGTTTCAGGCCTTGTCATCAACCCCTTGTGAAATTTGCGGGCCTTTCACGCGTCTTTTTTGAGGTAATTGTTATTTAAATTTTGGGTCCTAAGGGACACCATTTGCATATGGGTGTTTTTTATTTCCATCGGGGGATGTTTGCTTTGTGTTTTGTATGTTTTTTGGGGGATTTGGTTTCACATCCTCCCAGCGGGACAACGGTTATTGCCAAACAACACCGACCCTTTTTCATACCGGATCCCAGGGGTGCAAGGGGGGTCCCCATTCACATCCTTCTTTTGGGGCTGGTTTTTGGGCTTTATGGACTGAACTATTTTTCCATAGTTGGGACATTCCCCAAACACGTGGTGGTCCATTAATTTGGGGTTTTTTCCCCTTTTCTTTTTGCTAAAGTGTATGTTTTCCCATAGGTATCAATTTTTGGGGTAATGGACACCATTGTAAAATGTAAATTTTTTCCATTTGGTGTTTTATAATTCCTAGTTTTGTTGGTGTGCCATTAGTATGTGTTCCACAGGCCCCCATTTGTTCCGGATGGAGGGTACCCCCTTTTTGGGTGCTGGCAGATTGAGTGCGGGAGGGTATTGGGACGGGGGTCTGACTTTGTAATGTGTTCCCACTGTATTTCCTGTGTTATGCCTTACTGCAGCTGTGAAATTCCCCCGGTTTGCAGTTATGGGTGCCATCTTGGTGCCTTGTCCATCCATGGAATTCCCTACGGGACACTGGTATGGGGCTTCCCTTTCACACCTGCATTTAGCATTATCCGTGGATCCCATTATTAGGGAAGGCGGTTCCCCCCAAATCCCCCCAGGGGGGACAAGGATTATCTGCCAAACAACACCCCTTTTCTGAACCCAGGACCCCATGGTTTAAAATCGGACCCTTTAACATCCTTCAGGGATGGGATGGGACATTTTTGGAATAATTTGGGGATGTCTGTCCTTTTCCTCCGGGCCTGTACCCCAAAACGCGGGTGTCATATTTGTGTGCCAAACCGCTGTGCTTCGGTTAACAAACACCCGGTGTTCCATAAGATCAATTTGGGTCCTACAATCCAAATTAAAAATGAATTTTATGTTCCATCGGGGGGTTTTTTTATTTTGACCTTCCTAGTTGACGTTGTTGGTGTGCCATTGTATGTTTTCCCAAAGGTCGCCCATTTGTTCCCAGATGGCAGGAATCCCCATTTTGTTGCTGGCAGATTGAGTGCGGGCGGGTATTCGCACGGTCTGACTTTGTAGGGGGAGTGTCACTGTAGTCCCACTGTATTTCCTGTGTTATCCCTTACTGCAGCTGTGTAATTCCACCGGTTTGCAGTTATGGGTGCCATTTTGGGTCTTTTTGTCCTCCATGGAATTGCCTACTGGACACTGGTATAGGGCTGTACACATTTCACAGCTGCATTTAGCATTCTCCGTGGATGTTTTGCATTATTAGGGGGGGTAAGGGGGCTATACCCACATCCTCCCACGGGCGGAAACTTTTCTGCCAAACAACACCCCCCATTTCTGCATACCCAGATCCCATGGCTGCAACCTCGACGGTACCCATTACACATCCTTCATGGGGGATGGGATGTGGACGCCCATGGACTCGACAATCGGGGGATTTCTGTTCATATGTCCTGCATTTCATGGACCTTGTCATCAACCTTAAACACGCTGGGGGTGCATATTGTTGCGTAGCCCGGCTTCTTCTTATCCAGCTGGTTTTGAAGGAAAATTTTGGGGTCCTACAATGGACACCAATGTGCATATGTAAAGTGTAGAACTTTTTGGGACTGTGTCCATCGGGCCAGTGGTTTTGACTGCGCTGTATGTTCCCAAATGTCTGTTTGACTACCCATATTATGGTGCTAAAAACCAGGTGTTTCAACTGAACCCAAATGGTGTACCCAAAGATGCAGGTTAGCAACTGCTTTAATAACCTCAAAAGCCCAATAGGAAATACCCCCACTTATTGTCAAATAACACCAAAAAACATGTAATCCTTTAATTCATTAAAGGGATGTTCTTTATATGGGAACGCCATGTTTAACCATCCTATGACCTTCCTAGTTGACGTTGTTGGTGTGCCATTATATGTGTTCCACAGGTTCCTCATTTTTTCCCCAGTATGGACGCGACTGATCCTCATTTTGCTGGCAGATTGAGTGCTGGGGGACGGGGTTTATTTTAGGGGGGTTGTCTACTGTAGTCCCATCTGTATTTCCTGTGTTATGCCTTACTGCAGCTGTTTTTCCACCGGTTTGCAGTTATGGGTGCCATTTTGGGTCGACGCTTGTCCATCCATGGAATTGCCTACTGGACACTGGTATAGGGCTGTACACATTTCACAGCTGCATTTAGCATTTCCGTGGATGTTTGCATTATTAGGGGGGAGTAAGGCTGCTAACCCACACCCCTCCCACGGGGGGGACAACGGATTATCTGCCAAACAACACCGAGCCCCATTTCTGCATACCCAGGATCCCATGGCTGAACCCCTCGACGGTACCCATTACACATCCTTCATGGGGGACGGGGATGTGGAACTTCTATGGACTCAATCTGGGGTTTCTGTTCATATGTCCTGCATTTCATGGACACTTGTCATAAACCCTTTAAACACGCTGGTGGTGCATATGTCTAGCTGTGGTTGCTGCTTCTCGGGTTTGGGGAAAGCGGGAATTGACGGAAATTTTGGGTCCTACAATGGACACCAATGTGCATATGTAAAGTTTAGAACTTTTTGGACTGTGTCCATTCCGCCAGTGGGTTTCACTGCTGCTGTATGTTCCCAATGGATGTCTGTTTGACTACCCATTTTTGTGTGCTAAAACCGGGTTTTTCCCAAAACAAACCCCAAATGGTGTAATCCAATGAGGTTTAACAACTGCTTTAAATAATCCCAGAGCCCCAAAGGGAATATCGCCACTTTTGTCAAATCACCACCAAACATGTAGACTTTTTACATTTCTGTTTCCTTATTTTTACATAAAAAAAGTTAATTTATTGGCAGTTCCTTTTGTAAGGGGGCCCCCAATGTTTTCACAGGATTCTTTCCATTGGTTTTTTGGATTAGGGGTTTTGCCATGTTTATGCCTTCAGGCTGGACTGCAGGGAAAGGGTTTTACCCAACTGTTTTTTTGAAATGCCCATCCAGGGGTCCCCCACCTGCTAAAAGGGATTCTGCGGGCACCCGGGGGGTATGCCCCCTTCCCAAGAAACAAAAGCCTCTGCAAACCCGGGGCCCAAAGATATTGCCAAAACCCAAAAACATCCTTCATGTTCTGGATGGGAGGTAACTATCTCTATGGGAAATTGTGGGTTTAAAACTCCCTCCACATTGGGCCAACAATTTTCTGACCAGGGGTTCGGGAACAATTTTAAACCCCTCCCCCTGGAGGTTTTTCTTGTTACCAGCAGTTGTTTTTTCCCCGAAGTTCTGACCCGGGACAGGGGGACCTTGGTTTTTTCCCAAAAAGGGGGTTTTAAAAGGGGTTTTTTAACCCAAACAGCATTTCCAAAGGGAAAAGGCCTGGTTTTCCCGGAAACCTTTTTTTTTATTCCCCATGAATTTTTCCCATTTTTGAGGGGGGAATTAGAAAAACCCCCCCGGGGTTGGGGGGAGCCCTTGTTTGGATTTCCCTTAAACCTTTCCCCCCCCTTTCCCCGGTAACCCCTTTTTAATTTTTCCAAAGGGGGTTTTTTTTTTTGCACCGGGGGGGACTGGTTTTTTTTGGGCCCCCAAAAAATTTTAGGGGCCAGTGGCCTCCATGACCCTGGGTTTATTCCGTCCCAAATTTTTTTTTTCCCAAAAAAAAGATTTTTTTTCCCCCTTTTTTTTTTTTCTTTTTTTGGAAAAAGAAAATTTTTTTGGGAAAAGGAACCAATTAAAATTTTTTTTCAGGGGAAAAAAGGTTTAGAATTTAGGGGGGCCTTTTTCCCATACTTTTTTTGGGCATCCCCAAAAAACCCCGGGGTTTTGGCTTGGTCAAGGGGGATTCATTTTCATTTTTTAAAACCTGGGTTGAACGGTTTTAGGGCAGTTTTACCGAGGGGATTGATGAGGGTCCCAAATGAGTAAATAAACCCCACCCCACCTTTTGGGGAAACCTGGAAAGGGGTTCAAAACAATTTAAAACCCCCCAGGGGAAAATTTCATTGAAAACCCTTTCAAAACGGGGGCTTTTTTATGTTTAAAACCGTTTTCCCAAAGAGGGAAAAGGGTTTTGCAAACCCTTTTGGGGCAGGTGGGGAAAAAAAACCCAAAGGGGTTTAAATAAATTTTTGGCACATTTTGGGTTTCCCAAAAACTTCTGCCCCGGGCCCCAAAAAAGGGGTTCCCAAAAAGGGGCTTTTTTTGTGGGGGGGTTTTTTTTTTTCCAAAAAATTTTTTTTTTCCCCACATTAACATTTTTTTCCAAAGTACAAGCACACACAGGGGGGTTAGGGCTGACATTGTTTGTAGATGACTGCGAACCGGGTGCCATAGTGGGACGGACATCTGACACAGATATCCTTCAAAGGGGCCTCACAGATATGGATATCTGCTGTCAGGGACATGGCCTACAGCTAAATGCCGGGTTATGCATAGTCATACCCATCGGGAAGAACAAGGTCACCCCTGTCCGCCATATGGGTGGCAGTCCACTGATCACGGGGGGAATTACCAGGGATCTGGGGACCCAGGTTGTCAGTCACCATTCGTTCGACACACACGTTGCTATGGTGGTTCGGTAGAACTTCTACATTGCCCACCTGATCGTGCAGGGATTCACATCTAGATCAGGGTGGGTCATCGTCTCCTTGTACTCATTACTCATTAGACCTATGATTGAGTACATTGCCCAGTTCGGAAGGTATCTGACCTGACACCTACAGCAGCTGGGAAGGCCCCATAGGTTCATCGTCAGACAGATGCAGGGTGTCAGGGATTTGTGTTATGCTGCCCCACTGTAAGGACTCCTGCTCCATTCAGTCACATACCACTTGTTCAGTGGTGACCTGTGCCTGACATACGAGGCCATGTCGACCCATATTTGATGACTATGCTTCACCTACTGGATCTACATCCCTCAGAACCACAAGGGCAGGTGACGTGAACCTTGACACGGTCATTAATAGAATGTGTTGGAGTGACACATACATCACCCAGACACTCACTATGCTGTGGAACAACATCACAGTACATGTGAGGCAGAGAACCTTGCTAGCCTTGTTCAAGGGGGATCTTGTCCATTGGATGTGGGATTGCAGATATACCCCAGGGATTACATCATTGTCACTGCTTGACAGAGGTACAGCAATATAATAGGCATTTTATCTCCAGACTGGAGGGTTGGCAAAGGTAACATAACTGTGGCCTAGGGTTATGGCTGCCCTTGGGTAGATAGCCTACTCTGTACCTATGGACCTATGAACCTATGTTCATAGTTTGTCCCATTCACACTTGTCTATCTATCCTCATTCTTATGTGTATATTTCTGTGGCATTGATTGAACTATGTATTACCTGCAGGTATGCTGTCTACAGTACACATACGTCACAGTTGATTACAGTGTATCTGTGTACCTACCTCTGTGATACTGAGGACTACCACACATCCTTCACAGCATTACATGCATATGTCCATTCTATTATTCTTTGGCCTGAGGAGGGGTGTTAAGGCAACGGTTCCAAGTGTCCCTGTTTGTGCACGCGTCATGGTGGTCTTTGACCAGCCTCCGTTGCTGTCGTGGGATGGACGGTAGTGTTGGTGTGTGTTTGGCATGTGTTTTCACTGCCGGTACATCTGTGGGAGGTGGGGTTGGCACATGTTCCTCTTTGCAGGGGGCCCCATCCTGGACATTTGTGCCATGCATCTACACTTGGCACGTGCCATATGTCCTGTGCTATTCCCACAGTCGTGTATGCCTTCCTGCATTACTACTGCGTGTTACTGGCTGTTTGTATCTGGTATGCATGGCTATTATGGTGGATAGCTTGGCCTATTCCCATGCTATGACATACCCATCCATCCAGGCATATACATGTTATTCCGTCCTTTGCATTGGCCGTGGGTGTTTGGCCATCCGGCAACGCTACTCTCAACGTGTGATGTCCCACCTTCCCCTTCTGTGCCTGTGGCACCCTGTTGGGGCGTCCTGCTTGGTGGGCAGATGTTCCGCCATATGTGTTGTGTTTGACATGTCTGCATAGCTAATCATTGATACGGTGGCTGAACATACCGCCTTGTCCAGATGTGTACAGTTATGGGCACCGGCATGTGCACGCCTATGGGGTTTCGACAGGTCCATACCACATGTGGGATGTACACATTCTGCAGACACATTCACATGCAGCCATTTGGATATCTGTACCTCAGGTGGGATGTTAACATGTGGGTACATATTTGCCAGCGTGGCACTGCCTAGGACAATACTTCTTACTACATTTCAGGTATGCCCATTGTGTGTAGGTGTGTAGCTGCGCAAGGCTGCTAGCTGGGTTGGGTGCACGGTTACATGGGTGCGGGTTACATGCTATGACGGGCTGTTGTGTATTACATTTGCATGCATGAGTTCCACTTCTGGATATTACGCCAGGCATATGCCGCCCCTATGTGTATGACGAGCACGTTGCTGGGTGTAGTACATGTTGCTATGCACATGTTTGCCTGTGTTTAGGAGTATCTTGTTTCCTTCTTGTTGTTATATCGACACGGCTACCCGGCTGTGTACTCTCACTACTGCTGGTGACCATGCCCATGTCGCTACTTCTATGTCGGTGCGGCGCGCTGACATGCTGCGGTACACCTTCACTGGGTATGCCCACTGACAGTGCATTGCGGAACGGACACGGTATTACGTATCCTTTGTTCCTTGGACGGGTACACTTTGGACTTCGTGGGTTAATGTTTGGTTCTCCGTTTTGTGTGAACGGGTACTATGTTGCATAGTCTGCGTACGTTTCATTATCCACGGGCCCTGGCTGGTGCGGTTACTATTGCAGGCGGCCTGTGGAAGTCAGCACTTTAGGTTGCTCATCGCCTGCCGGCTTGGCCACGCCTCCGGACGCATCCTACTTGGGCTCGCTCACGTGCCCTCCGCACGTGTCTGTGGTTGCGGCGCGCACTCATTACTATGCATATGGCGCTGCTACGCCGATTATTCACTGCACTGCCGGCGCAAGCCTTACACCGGCATTGCGCCGAGCTTCATGAATCCCGGGGATAGATACACATATACATGTTATTATTGTTGTGGTTTTCCTTATTCCAAGAAATAATAGTCATTTTCATTGGGGATACTTGAGTTATCTAAAAGTATTAGGTGACCACATACCTCTCAACTTGTTAATGAAGAATTCTGAACAAAGCCAAAAATAATTGGGGGGAAAAGGCACAATATTAGGGGCACATTTTACATATTGCTCATTACAGTTTTGCATTGGCATGCTTTTTATGAAGGATATGATGTCTGAAACTCAAATGTCTGTCATTATTTAGAGACTTCAGTCCTCAGTAGTTTGCCAGAATAGCACATACATTTTATGAGGGACAGACCAAAACTATGAGACAAAAATATGGACATTCTGTGAAATTCTGAACAGTTAAATGGTATGGGCCACAGTCAGTAATGATTTTTTGAACTGAAAGCAAGGGTTGCACATATGTTGCAATGAGGAGGCACACAAGGAATTTGACTGATACTCAGTTATCTTGTTAGCTTCAATGATTCAAAATCTAGAAATTATTGGGCAACCTGTACTATCATCCCTTCTTCCAACAATTTTCAAACACAACCAACAGTGTTTGTTTTCAGCCGGATTCCATGATAGCATTTTATCAACGATAACAGACAAAGCAGGAAATCACCAGCCATAAGCAAAAAAATAATTTGCAACTAAATTTCAGGGATTGTTACCTTTACTGCCACCACTGCTAAGCAACCCAACCAGCCCAAACTCTGACAGTACTTTCTAGTAACAAGCAAGCAACTAAGTAAAAACCCCAGAAGAGACAAAGTGTTAGCTCTGCACAAACAAGAAGCAGTGAACTATCAGAAAAATATATACATAACAAAAAAACTAAACCAGCATTTTACCCCACACCCCCTGCTACTATACCAACCCCAAGATCGCACTACAGTGGAAAAGGAGCAAATTCCCCAATCCCCACTGTACTACAATCTCATGGTGAGAAAGTCAGTATGGTTTAACAAGCTCAGTTTCAATCAGCTGGAATGGCTTTCTCATCCATCAGCAAAAGGAATCTTTGACAGAAAGGTATGCACTTATATATATATATATATATATATATATATATATATATATATATATAGTGAATTATAACTAAGTTTCACAAACTGCATAATTTTGACACTTCTAAGTACAATGTGCTCTCAGTGAATATAAATAGGGAACTCAATATATACTGAGAGCTTTAATACCTCATCAGTCTGTAGACACTGGGTCTTATTTTGCTGTGGTCAGATATGGCCACCTGCAAAGGATGTGACTGTTTGCAAAATAAGTTACAGTTATTTGTGGGAGTGCATTCAAAAGGGAAGTTTTATAATTTGACAGGGAGCTTGATTAATAGTAATAAACAGCAGACTTGAAAAATGGTGTTGCCACATAATTTAGATGCCAAAAGGCAAAGCTCTAAACATAGAATTAGGGGCAGCACCAAAAATTGACAGAAATAAAGGTCTAAAGTCAGGGATACATTTACACTGCTTTGTGCACATACTGGATAATACATTGCTTTATCAGTGAGTACAAAGAATATGGTTTAGCAGTGCTGAACTCAGAAAGTGTTATCTAGCCATTATTAGTTATATTCCATTAATCAGGTAAGTTGACCAATGTGTGGCACATCAATTTCTCAGAATGCAATTTGTGGTCAGTAATGAGGGTTTGGAAAATATATCTTATAGGAACTGCAGTTTGTGCTTGCAGTAAGATAGCACTCACTTTGAAGTTCAGGCAGAAGCTATGCTGTCAGTAGGAACTTACAGGATCTGGCAAAAGTTGAACAGATATAAATTACCAAGGCCACTTTATTGTTGCCTTTAAACTTTACTGTATCTGTTGCTTGAGTTGGCTGGGATAGGTCTGTTGAGTGAAAGCGGGACATAAAACCAATCAGCCTGCCAAACATGAACTTAGAATTGCTAATCACAGTGTAGGTTCACTGACAGGACACAGCCTAGAAATGGACAACATGATGGGAAGGAGAAGGCTAGTGATACTATGTATCCAGGAGACAAGATGGAAGGGTGGTTGGCTTAGGATCTAGAGTCTACTTCTCAGGAGGGGGACAGACTAGAATTGGTGTGGGACTGCGGTGAGGGTAGAGGCTTCAGAAGACAGTGAAGGATGGCATCAGAATAAGTAACATACGCGTGTCATTCAGTCTGCAGTCTAATGATAGGAAAGTATTTGTAATTTCAGCCTGTGCCCCACAGCACAGTTGAAATAGTGAGAAAAGAGTGGATTGGAACTGTTAATGTTGACCTGTATGCAAAAATTGAGACAGACAGACCAGGATATAAGGACTGCCTGAGTCCACATGGGTGGGTTAACAGGAATAGAAAAGGAGAGGCCATTCTAGACTTCTGCCTAGCAAATGGCTTGATAGTGGCCAACACATGGTTCAGCAAGAGAGACAGTCACAAGATCACATACAAGAGTTGTCAACATGTAAATCAGGTAGACTTCCTCCTAGTAAGGAAAGGGGACTGGGGTCGAATCAGTGATTGCAAGGTCACCTCCAGTAAAACAGTTAGCCCACAGCATAAGCAACTGGTTGCCACAATCAGCTGGAAGCAGTGGTCAGTCAAGGATCTAACAGCAACAGAAATTAGTCTGAAGACCTGGAAGGTGACCGGAGAGAAAGCACAAGAGTTCTAATAGTTACTCAGAGCTCTAGTACCTCAGTATGAAGAGGAAATAGGTAAAGGTGAAGAAGAATGTCAGCACCTCAAAACAGCATGTGTGAGGACTTCATAACAGGTAAGTGGCTGAGCCAGGTATGGAAATAATATACATAAGGTAAGATGGTGGTGGAATGCAGAAGTTCAGAAAGCCAAGCAAAAGAAGGAGTGCAGGAAAAAGTGGACGATAGAAAGGACAAACCAAGCTGTGAAGGAATACTGACTGCCTAACAAAGAGAGACAGACAGGAGTTTCAATAGCAAACAACTAGCATCATAGGGACGCTACCATCTTCTGGAAAGTGACTCAGTAGATGGCACAAAGAAACTATATCAGGTTGTTAAGAAAAGACAAAAAGATAAAGAAGATAGACACCTTCATAAGGGATGCCAGCAACAATCTGCTCACCAGTCTACAGGATATCAAAGGCAAATGGAAGGAGTACTTTCAGCAGCTTATGAATGAAGACAACCCCACAGAAGCTGTGCAGTCCCAGACACAGCCTATGATGAAAGAAGAGAAGGAGGCCACCACAGAAGTAAGAACAGCACTAAGGGAAATGAAGTCAGGGAAAGCAGACTCAGATGAAGTCACAGCAGATCTGATAAAGATGCAGGGTGAGATAGGACAGAAATTACCCCTGAGGGTACTCATACACATATGGAAAGAAAGGTGTAGCCCAGATGCCTGAAGAATAAGCATACTTGTGCCAGTGTTCAAGAATAAAGGGGATATTCACAACTGTGGGCAGTATATACGTATCAACCCCCTATCACACTGATTGAAAGTTCTAGAGAGTGTGATTGACAAATGAATATGCAGAGTAGTAGAAAGTAAGACGGTAGATGAGCAGTTCATATTCAGATCAGGTTGCAGCACAATTGACCCAAAGTTTCCATTGAAACAGATAGTTGAGGAATAGCTAGAGAAGAGAAGAGAGTCCAACTGTCCATTTCTAGACTTGGAGAAAGCATATGACAAGGTCAAAAGAAAGTTGATTTGAGCAGTCCTGCAGTGGTTTGAAGTCCCAGAAACATTGGTAGAATTAGTGCAAGCTATGAACAAGGACACTATGATTCAAGTATGAACAGTATTTGGTCTCACAAAGGGGTTCCCAGTGGAAGTGGTTATCCATCAGTTTTCAGCTCTAAGCCCATTGCTGTTTATGCTGGTGAAGGTCTACATCAGCAAACAGGCTGGAGGGGACAGATCAAAAAGGTTCTGTAAGCAGACGATGTGGCATTGCATGTAGACTGAGCAGGAACTTCAGCAAAGTATAGGGAAATGGAATGCAAAACTGAAGGCATGTGGGATGAAACTGAGTACAGATAAGGCAGTTGTAATGGCAGCAATTCAGGAAAATCAGAAAAAGCTGAGAACTGAGATAGAATGGAAAATAGTGGAACAGGTTAACAGCTTTAGGTATCTGGGAAGCGTGGCTGAGGAGAAGGGAATTCTGAATGAAGTGGTCAAAGCTATAATTAGAGGGGCTGCAGCCAACGGATGCAGAGTGTCCGGTGTAGTGTATGACAGAAAAAATGCCGAAGAAGCTGAAAAGTACAGTGTACAAAAACAGCATTTTGATTAGTAGTACTGTTTGGTACAGAAACTTGGTCAATCAAGGCAGAGCATTTGAAAAAACTAGAGGTGATAAAGTGCCTGAGATAAGATGCACACTCTGAAAATGATGAAGAAATGAGGACATAGGAGCAGAAGCCAAAGTAGGTCCAATTTCAGAAACGGTAGAAGAGAACAGATTACAGTGATTTGGGCACATATGCAGTAAAGACAGAAGAGAACAGATTACAGTGATTTGGGCACATATGCAGAAAAGCAGAAGACAATCTGGTGAAGATTTGAGATAGATGGAAATAAGGCAAAAGGAAACAAGGATGACCAGCAAAGAGGTGAATCGATTGTGTGAGAGATGACCTGCGACAGGCATGAGTGTCAATGAAGGTAGGACGGTGGCATTGGAATAGAAAGAAATGGTGACAGCTGACATGACCCCATGGAGAAAATTGGAAAAAGGTGGGATGATGATGATGAAACTCAGAAAGTCAATAGAATAACAGGTTTTACATTAGTATGAATTTTCTGAAGGATATGAAGTCTGAAACCCAAATGTCTGTCATTATTTTCTGACTTGATTCCTCAATGATTTGTCAGTAAACCAAAATTTTAGGAAAAAGAGACACAAATATATAGCAAAAATTGGGGCATTCTGGGAAAAAATGTAGACAGGTGAGAGGTATCTACATTCCAATGATAATACTGCCAACATGATATTTATAATCATATAAAATAAGAGGAAAAGTTCATGAAGGTCATGTTGCCTGTATATAGCTATTGCTTTTCCCCGATGTAGTCACCACTGACTTCCTGGAAATACTTAATAACTAATTGTTTCATTTCAGTATCAACCTGCTTCTAGAAAGTCCATACTTATTATGAAAAAAGTCGTTGTTAATTATTTAACAGAAAATAAGCAAATAAACGAACCAAAGCCAAAAACTGTAACTACCCAAAGCCACAGGACCCGGATCTCTCCAATACAAATTTTTGACTCCAAATGAGTTAAATGCAGAACTTTATTGTTCAAAAATACAAAAACGAACGCCAACAAAATAAAATAAAATCCAAGCGCTTTTGTTCAGTTATTACCAAGCTTCTTCAAAGGATGTGATACTTTGTATTGCAATTGAGGCTCATTAAATACTCAAAACCAGTCACATGATAGTTCCACCCCTTCAAATCATTGAACACATGCCCATTTCTTAAAAAATACATTGCATTATAAAACATGTTAAAAAGTCTAAAAACCTCATTGTACAAATATACATCACGTGCATTTCAATAATACCAAAACTAAACCCATATGAAGTTTTACCAACTCCCCTAATTAAAGGTCATCCTTTAGAAAGCATCATTTAAAAAACTTTTTGATTTGTGTGGACTCATTAAGTTACCTATATCCCCAGAAATAGAGCTGGTGGGCTTGGACCCCATACCTATAATGATACAGGAAGGCTTTAACAAACAAGTGATTTATAGAAAGGATAATTTCACTATTTTCAATTTTACTGATTTGGTTCTCACTGATGAGTATTTTGATTTATTTTCTAAAGGTTTTCATTTTGTACCTTCTCATCCCTCTAACATAACCAATACATTGATAGATTTAAAATTATTTATTAGACAATTGAATCTCACAATATTTTTTAAGGGCCAGACTAATAGTAATTTAGGAACCCTAACTTAGAAATTCTTGGGATCATTTTACCTATTCCCAAATAGATCTGGTTAGCTTGGACCCCATACCTATAATGATACAGGAAGGCTTTAACAAACAAGTGATTTATAGAAAGGATAATTTCACTATTTTCAATTTTACTGATTTGGTTTCTTTTTTTTTTAACTTTTTACCTTCTCATTCCCTCTTTTTTTAAAATAACCAATACATTGTAGATTTACCTTTTACAACTTTGAATGGATCGTATACAGCTCAAGTGTACCTCAATGAGAGGGACGTTCCTCGTTTTGAGTCTCATAAAGTCCACGTTTGGAGGGTATTTCACACCTTCAGTGTTTAGAATTTTTCTAATATTCATTATAAATAACGCTGAGTCACATTAATTAATCAAAAGACTATTTTATAGCTATAACTTAATAAATTTTAACCATCAGGTGAGCTTCCTAGTTGAAGCTGATAGTAAGCTGTTAGTGATCCACATTTTGCTCATTTGTTTCACATTATGAGAGGCGACCGACATTCCACATTTTAGAGGTGGAAGTTTGAAAGCTAAGAATACATACATAAACTGTCAAAACATGCAAAATGTACAAAAGAGTCTTTATACTTAACAAAACTTTGTTTAATAAATGAATGTCTCAGTATTATTCATTGTTATTTAACATGAATATTTGATCAAATAAATTAATACGAAATGTGTGCCAAATCCTTTCAGTGTGGAATATAGAACTTATAAGATTGGACATGAGAAACATTCTTCATAATGAGATAGATGTGAAGGGTCTGACTTTGACAACCCTAAGTTTATGATGGAGTGCCTTAAGCACCACAGTGCAAAATCTTGTGTGACACAGATGTATTTCCCACTGTGGCGGGGTTGGGAGTCGCTCAGAGTCAGTATCAAGAAAGATACATCCTTCCTTTCAGCTGTGAACACGTCCTTCCATTCCTTTTCCACTTCAGCAGAGGCACCCCGGATGGAGTGCACAATAAGTTGGAGCTTCGTCTGCCCGGATGGCTGCAGATACCAGTACATGTTATAAGAATTAGTGTTTTGGGTACATTTGAAGGTGGAGGGATGTTAAGTTGTCAATCTCGCCTTCATTCTTGCTTGATGGGTTCGGAGCCGATCCCTCGGCTCCGACTCGGCACTTGCTTTAGCTCGAGAACTCCTTTTACCAGCTCGAGGCAGCCCCATATCCCATGATGCAAGGCAGGAAGTACCCAGATCTCGCTCGCTTGGGAGGTCTTCTTTACCAGCTCCTGGTAAGTTGTTCACTTTGTGATATTTAAGCCCCTTTTAGTTTAAACTAATTTTGATAGTTTAATTTTAAAATTAACCTTTTCTGACAGAAATCCTGTCTCTTTTAATTTTTAGTCAGTCAATTTTCCTATCCCATCCCCCCTGTTAGGGTGTGTGTGTTGGTGTTTTTACTAAATACCTCTTGGTATTAATTTAATTTAATTTGACTGGTGTGTGTGTCTGTTGTGTTTAGGCACCATGTCAAGGAGAGGGTTTCAGGTTTTAAGAAGTGTGACTCGTGCTGTCAGAAGATGTCTCTGACAGACGGTCAGCACTTGCCTGTACTGTCGAAGCCCTCTTCACCTGCAGGATCAGGCCATTTGTCACCCTTCAGCCAGAGAGTCCTGCAGGAGAGACGGGGAACAAGCTGATTCTCAGGGCCCTGTCGGAGGGCTCTCCTGCCAAGTCGGCCCCACAAAATCAACAAAACTGCCAAGTCCAGGCTTGTTTCTAAGCCTGCGGCCCCGGCCCGACTCAGAGTAGTCGAGATCGCTCCGCCGGAGCCGACCCCTGATCCACAAAGCTTCGCCGGCGGCTATCACCGTGCCAATCTGCTTGATCACTGTGGTGTCGGCCCGGATCGCCCGACACTCCATACGGCACGGCATCGGGGTCGGCCCCATCGGCTCCGGCCACCCATGTGGCATAGGCATCGCAAGCCGCTCCGACCGGGCCCGGCTACACCGCTACCTGGTAGCGCTGTATCGTTTCTCGCTGGTTTCCATAACGAGATCGCTCTGCCGCCCGAAACGTGCCGACAGGATCAGTAGTATCGGCCCATGGCCCATTCCAGGAAGACAGGGTCGAGTTCTCTCTTCCTGAGCCGACATTTTCGGCTCTCTTCTTGGAGCGGAGCCATCGGAGCCGATCTTCAAGGTCATCCAGGTTGACAGATCATGACCTAGAGAGAGTGGTCAGTAGATTGCCCAAGTCACAGGTACTGGCCCAAATGCTACACAGTCCGTCTCAGCAGACGACTGTTGGTCCACACCTAGTTCCTCCTTCACTCTACCCCAGAGTTTGGAGTTGGAGTCTTCGGATGGTTACTGCTACGGCTGGAGGACGGATACCCCTTCTGTTCCTTCAGCCCTACTCTTATCTCCTCTTCCTTAGAGGGATTCGTGGTCGGGCTTCCATGGTCTCCTCCGAGGGGTGAGTGGCATCGGACCCTTGTCCAGCCCGCTCTTCCCCTTGGAGCCTCGGCCTGGTGAGCTCGGCTCCGACATCTGCCTCGAGACTTCCCTTCGGTGGTCCCTGGAGTTCCTAGCTCGGAGCGGTTCTCTCGGACCTGCCTGGGAGGGAGCATTCGAGGTGATGAAGAGTGTGGCCACTGGTATCAGTCAGCAGTCTTTCCGTAGCTCCTCTTTTTACCTGTTGACATCTCTGCCACTTCTCTTGCTACAGGACCCAGAGATCCTCCGCCTCAGGTTTCCCATTGGGAATTTCCCCCCTTTCTGAGGACTCGCCTGATGTTTCGGGAGAGCCTCCTAGGAAGAGGACTTGTAAGAGGAAGCATGTAGACACCCCGAGTCTGTCAGGGTACTGACTTTGATGAGTCAGAGGGATCCCTAGATCCCTCTGAGGATGTCTCCTTCTCAGAACCTCC